>NW_022199294.1:1163256-1205933 GCF_009176525.2 Contarinia nasturtii | reverse complement strand
AAACATTGAAATGTCCATATATACTTACAAAAACTAATAATTGTTTAAATGTCTCCCAAAAATGAATACTTATGGTGCGTAAGGTATACGCTTTACAGCATTAATAAAAATGCATAAAATTTTGCTGGCGTTTTGCCAATCAAATTATGAATTTATTTAATCCATTAAACAATTGTTAATATTAATATCGATTGTTTCCGATCTTCAAGAAAACCAATCTCACGATATTTAGTTGTTTAAAACCCACTGAAATGAAAAGAGTTAAGTATCTTTAAGACGATTTTTTTCTCAATTTTACCTAACAAACTTCAGCTTAAAAGAAAAATACTTGGAAAGGTTTTCCGAAATTTTAATAAAAAATTTACGTGTTTCGTCACAAAAACTTACGTGACGAATTGGAACGTCCAAATGGCCACATACAAAACATGGTAACAAAAGATTATCGTAATCAGCTGTAGTCTTGATTCGATAGTAAGTTCTGTGACAATTATCACAAATGTAAAATACTTCGATGCGTTCAACCATATTGTTTCCAATCAATGTCGTTGCGAAGAGAAATTTGGAGCACCTACGTGAGTGAACGATGAATATCCAAAGTGAAATAAAGTGAATGCAAACAAAATCAGTCATTTTAAAACCATTTTCAATATTGACATCCAAGATCCAACAGTCAAAATAAATTTATACACGAAGAACTCTCTGAAGTGCTTACATAGTCATGTTTATTTAATAAATCATTTATTTTGGAAAATTCATAACTCTTCAGATTATATTTGAACGCTCTAGAATAAAAACAACGTACTGAATGGTTGTTATATCAAAGCGGAACACGGAGTTTTTTTTAACATAGACAACAACAATTCTATATTAAAAAAACGCCGTGTTCCGCTTTGATATAACAATTATTCTGTACGTTGTTTTTATTCTAGAGCGTTCATTTGAAATGTGATGAATAACAATCACTTTCAATCATAATATTCCATTTCCTGTTGTGATTTTTGAACATTTATATGAAGTGAAATGATTTTCACAACTTCAGTACTTTTGCATCTGAATAAATATTTGTGTTAAAAAAATACGCAAATTTTAATTTATTGTTGCTAAATAATTAGCATTTTATTTTATTTTCACAAGAAAGCGATTCGAATATAGAAAAGTTAATGGGCATCTTTAAAAAAAATTAATGAAAATTAATCTTGATTGGTTAATATGTTAAGGGCAACCAACGATTAGCGCATTTCCAAAATCTGGAATTAAAAGAATCATACGTACAACATTGAAAACATTTTGGATTAATCTGATATTTCAATTTGGTGGCTTGAATCATTTGACTTTCGTGAATTTGTAATATAAATGTTTTATCTTATTTATGTTTTATTTTTGATTCTTACAATGAAAAAAATGATTTACCTGTTGATATGGTGAATTCCATGCACCGCACAAAGGACACATCCATCTTATCGACGCATGATAAGGCCCAATGATTGTTTCGTACTTTCTCGAAAGATTTCGTGGATGGTTCGGATTATTGCATCTGTAAGATGCTACTATCACCTCAGGCATATTTGTTTTCAATCAATTGGAGAGTAGACGAGAGTAGAAGTGTGAGTGAATAGTGCACCTCAAATAATGAAATCGAAGTAAAGGGCGAGTAATATTCATAGCCAAAGGAGGTTTAAACTGCAATCAATATTTATATGAAGAAAGCCTAAGAATATCGTTATCGAACGATATAAACATTTAATCAAATTTATAATGAAATTGAGAACTGTGCGTCACTTTGCAAACAGATTGAAATACAATTTTGATAAAAAAAAAGAAAGAAGAAAATTTTGATAAAAAAAAAGAAACCGCTTTAAGTTTATTCAAAACATTCCACTCTGACTTTTTTCTAATTATTGCTCACTGAAGAGACAGTACTGAACATAAGTGTAAATACATTTATCATTCGCAATGTGATTGATTTCAATATTTATATTCGTTATATAATCAATATTATTTAAATTTTCGCCTTTTTGGTAATTTTATGTTAAACAATAAAACTCTGAGCACTTTTCGTTATTTAAGTAAACGAAGTGAATTTTTTTTATCTGAAACTGTTTTTTAAAGATGTTTTTTTTTTCAAAATTTGTTCACATCTCTTAAAACTCATGGTACGCTTTTCAATACATGATGAATAATTCAGATGAAGAAAAAAAAATCAAATTTTATGATTTTTTGCCCAAAATTACGCTTTATTCATTTTATTAAAAACAACATTTGAATATGGCTTTTGTTATTTTTATTGCTATAGATATTAGCGTGCAATTAGCCATTTGGTATCACGTCTGGTGTGGTCTGACGATATCACTGAATACCACTATCTGAAATTGAAAGAATCGCGAAAAATAATCAAAATGATCAGTATCGATACTGAGATGTCTTCAATGTGAATGATATGCCAAAATGCGGTCAATACTTTTGAAGATCATTCATGTCAAAATAATTCTGTTTAATTTACTTGGTGATATGGAAGATTTAAACCGCCACACTTTGAACAAGCTGCAAATGCATTATCTGAGGGATTTTTGACTTCAAAGTAGTATCTGGATTCGTTGGGGTTATGATTAATGCTACAGCAATAGTAATATGCTTCGACATGTTCGGACATTTTTTTCAAAACTTTTATTTCGAAGAACAAATTGGGAACGCCTTTAAATGAAGAATACTTTGAAAATATTGAAAGCACGACAAAAGGATCAGTCATTTTAAATGTGTTTTATAAGCAAAATCGAATCGAGAGGGGACATTTATTAATAAGCATATAGAGAAATTTGATAGTGTATACTTTTTGCTGAAATAAGTCAATGTTCTGCTTATATTTAATCAATGGCAAGACTTATTATATAAAGACTTATTTTTGCATGTTAAGTAAACCTATTTATTTTCATTTCTTTTAATATTCATTCGGAGCATCAAAGTTTAAATATTTACAATATTAAATAAAATAATAAAGGAAAGACATGATTTTTAATGAATGCCAATCAATTAACGTTTTATTTGATTGTCACAAGAAAAAAAGGTTAATATTATGAAATTGATTGAATGTTTTGTCGTCTAGGTTGTTGACACACATTTGAGAAGCCAACGATTAGCGTATCTCCAAAACCTGGAATTGAAGTACATGTAAATCATTAAAAACATTCTCGGCAATTTTGGATATGAGCTAAGAAACTGTGACATTTTTTATGTCTATTTAAAAAGCAAAACCAAATTTGTTTGGTTCTTATCAATTTTTTTTCATAAATTTAAAATATGTTTTGTTTGTAATTGCTTTTTTTAGCTTGAAATTATTTTTATTAAAATGAATTAAATAGTTTACCTGTTGATAAGGAAAATTTACTTGTCCACATATCCTACACCCCCACATTACCGGTGCAGTAGAAGGATCAATGACTACACTATAGTTTCTAATACTACTCTCTGGATGATATGGACTAATGCAAAAGTAATGTGCCACTAACACTTCAGGCATATTTTGTTCAATCAATGTTACTTTGGCGAGAAAAATGGAGAGTGAACGATGGAGAGGAGATGAGCGAATGTTGCACCGGTAAAATGAATTGAATACGGCAAAACCTATGTTTAATCAAACAAAGAAGTTTTTAAAGTGCTTGGATCGTCATTAAAAATGTTTATTTATTTCAAATTTTCTGCGAAAACTGCTGTCCATTTTATCTTATCTCTGTTTATGTCTCAACTGGAACCAATATATAAATTGGCTGTAGCAATCACTTGCAAAGACAATATTCCATCTTTTTACTTGAAATACTTTTCTTTACATTCAATATGAAACACTGAATATATCCACCGGCGATTTTGCATTCAAACAAATATTTATATGAAGACAGTCTGACAATTTTGATTTCAAAATAAAGAGATCAACGATTAATTTACATTGAAATTCAGAACTGTGCAAACAGTTTAAAATGCAATGTTTACATCAGAAACCAAATTAAGTTGACTCACATCATTCCATTCTCGACTTTTTCTGCTTTTGTCATACTTGTCAAAGTATGGTTGATCAAAAAAAGATGACATTGTCATTTTTAGTTTGAAGAAATTATATGAAAAGAAGCGATCTTACTTCGAATCTGTTTACTGCTAAACAAAACGTAGTTTGTAGCATTTTTAATATAAGCGCAGCTTTAGTCCTCTTAGCGAATGGGTTCTGAAAATTGAAATCTTAACGTAAGTATTACAGTATCAACTCAGATAAAGAGCAAACTAATTCAATTTTGCCTTTTTTTATAGAACTTTATTAATTTTTTTTCACTTAAACAATGTTCAAATTCATTGATGAACCATTGGTTATTTTTTACAATTATTCATACAAAAAAAGAAGCGTGGATGATTATATCTTCTCCTGAAATAGAAAATATTGAAGGGAAGATATATCAAAAATTACTCGTGCCAAAGTTTTAATTTGTAAAATAGTGGAGTTTTTCAAGAAAGAAAGCATGAAAGTTTTATAAAAAGGAAAAATTGTGTAAAAAGCAAAAACTGTTCTGTTTTTACACTCATGTGAAAATACTTTACCTGTTCATATGGCAAATTGATGGTGCCACACACAGGGCACCGCCAAATTTTCTGTCCACTCGAAGAGTTTATGATTACAATGTTGAGCCTGTTAAGTACTTGGTTTGGTGGATGATTGACCCCACTGCAGTGGTAATAAAGGCGTATCGGCATATTTGACTCGATTGGATGACAAAATTGGCTGACACTTTTGAGTTACCTTTGTTCCATATAAGAAACTCAAATGAAGCATATACGAATAAAATTGGCAATTTTAAGACAGAAAAATGGCCAAATCGAATCGACGAAACAAATTTATCAATAATATCTTTTAAGTTCTCACTCATTAAGCATGTTTATTTCAGTGCAAACGCTTACTCACCCTCTTATGTTTGCAATTGGAAATCGTCAGCGAATAAAATATTAAATAAACAATTTGAGTGGACACATTCTGTCAATTTTGTTTGAAAATTAAGAAGTGTATCAAAAAATAATGAAAATCACTCAGCAATCACACAGCAATCACACAATAACCATGGGCCACATTTTATTTATCTTATATTTCTGAGTCATAATTTTGCTTTATTTCACGTTGACTAGAAAATTGGTGCTTGTGAGTGAACAATTCTTCTACGAATAAAACTAAAATGCAATATACATTACATTCTACTCGTATTTTCTTTAGGTTTCTGCTCATTAAGAGAACGAATATTGGTTGCAAATGTTTCTTTTTTGTAGTAAAATAAACGATATGATCTTATGTCATTGTGATATCACAACACTCTGAAATTGAAAGTTTGAGACACACATTCAAAGCCATCCATACGTTCATCGTCTTATTATTTCAAAAGATTTACCTCTGGAAAATTGTTCCAGCCGCATACTGGACAAGGTATATAAAATCGAGAATGAAAATCCATGTATAAAACGTAGCGTCTGCTACAATATGGAGGATGAGTTGGATTGTCGCAAATGTAAAGCGCTTCTACATACATATTTTATCACTTATTAAAATGAGCCAAATTAGCCTGAAATTATTTGACAAACGTTGTTCCTAAAATACCAAAACTCAATTGAAATGGTTTAAAAAATAATACTTACACACATTTTGAAAAACCTCAAATAACCAAAAACGAACGTACGCAGCAAATTCGTCAATAATCATTCAGCCGCGAACGCTTTGGAATGCTTACATATCCATCAATCATGTTTACATACTTCTTTCCTGAATTCTGACTAAATATAAATCTCCTTGTAAACAAATGGAAGTGTGTAATCTGAAAAAAAATGTTCATGGAAAGAGTCTAATAGTTTTTGTTTATTTTCGTTCATCCGATAAGCATAAAATGATTTGGATCAAAATGAAATGCCTATGATTATTTGACTATTTTCAATCGTCAAAAACTGAACTGATAGTGAATCACTATTAATGATATAGATAATAATGAAAAATGAATAATCTATTGGCGCCAGGTATTCATTACATTGCTCAATGTAATTTGTAGTTGATTCCATTCAACAATTTCTAGTGTCAACCTCATACCTGTTTGAGTTGTGCGGTAGATTAGAGTTCATGACATATAACTTAGCAACAGTTCACAAAATAATTGGAGCTTATGTTTGTGTTAGATAATTGATTGCAAAGTATTTCGACGCCGTTAAGTCTTACCCCAATGAAATCAAATAATACATCGGATGTATTACATCCATCGATCCATCGATGATAAGTAGAAGAGTGCGCACCAACTTTGAATGTTTGGTTCTATTTATAAGCAAGCATTTTTGTTGTGAAACAAACGAATTTCTTTTAAAAATAACGCTGTGTGTCAGTTGCATCTCATCGATAAAGTTTTCAAACAAGAAGAAAACTGCGCAATCATTTTACCAAAGATGGATTGAGCATGGATACGAGCAAAGTTTTTGTTTCGCATCGGAATGTTAATGTTATCTGCACACTTGTTTCGTTCGCACTTGTTGTTTGCATTCAGTCAAAAGGACCTGTTGCGTTTTTTTTGTTTGTAATAACTAAAACTTACTTTTGAACTGTGTAACTTACTTCAAGCAATTCATCAGGTTTGATACATTTTATTGGACTTGTTTAGACCAAATTTTCAAACATTTATGTTTAGCTGTATCAGAAGGGATTGAACTAGGGATTGAAGCTATAAACTTCGTACAGTATTTTAAAAGATTTTTCTAGAGAAATCTCTAAATTTTTTAAATAATTTTCTAAGGAAAGTAAAAATCAAAAGTAACCTATGTTTATAAATCAAAGTATGAATAGTGGTTTTAAATCGTAAAAAATAATAATTTTAAAGCATGTGCAATCGTGGACTTTGAATTTATAATTATCGTTTTAACAATTAAAATATTCAATTATTAAATTTATGATAACTTAAATCATTTTGCTATCTATATTTTTGATATTGTAGCCTTTTTAATAATGATAAGTTTGAATATGTGCTATATTAAATTTCCATTAAATAAGTTTTTATTTTTTTCTTTTGCCGAGCATGAAACGCATTAAATGGTTTTCTATCCGTTGCAGATTTCCTTTATTTTCCTTTTCTTGTTCAATCCATTTTCTTCGTTTTCTTTTTTTAACCACTTTTACTCATAACAACAATAAATTTTATTATGCACTTGATGTGAGGTTGACAGAAAATTCATTTTCAGCTTGAAATTATAGAAGAATTGCTGTTATTAGAAGGAAAACCAATTGAATAAAAGAGAAATTCATTATAATATTTTATTTTTATTAGTGCTCGATTGATGTGACGACAGTTTTAAATATTTCAGTGATTCCAAAATGCTTACTAAACTATAATGCAATAATAATTTCAACTAAAACCAATTTCGAGAACAATGTATTGATTGTATGTGTCAAAAAGTTATATAGTATCGCATTGATTTATTTTCTTTCCGTAAACCATCCGTGAAGACATTTGGGAGCTGGTCCAGGCGTCTTAAATATGCATCGTCCAAGTTCTTTTAATGTTTTTGCACATAATACCAACAATCCGACTTTATTTTCATCGCCATTACCCCATACCATTGCAGACAAGATAACACCATCATCTTCATTCTACAAACAAACAAACAAAAAAAAAGTTTTAAAAATGCAATTATAAAAACAAAAAAAATGTTACATCACCACCTCTGCATGTGGTTCTAGTACAAAAATCGGTTCACTTGGATATACATTTCGTTCATTCCATGTAAGAATTGTTTTATTGTCTGCGTCCACTTTTATGATCTGAAAAAGTGCAATAAAACATTTGAACTCAAGGTGATAACAGCAAAAAAGGTAAAAAAAACATATACCGTTCCCGGAATGTCAGCGTCAACATCAGAGCTGATTGCATAGAAAAAGCGGTAGTTTTTACCAGCTGATTTAACATCGTTTATTCTTGGTGTTTCACATCCAATGTCACCGAGTCGTTCGGGTATACAATAAATGGTTGAATCTTCCAAATGATATGCTCTGCATTCACTTTTCTCCATTTTTACTAAATTCTCGATTGCAT
This sequence comes from Contarinia nasturtii, assembly GCF_009176525.2. NCBI lineage: Eukaryota > Metazoa > Arthropoda > Insecta > Diptera > Cecidomyiidae > Contarinia > Contarinia nasturtii. Next base: position 1,197,849 of record NW_022199294.1, on the reverse strand, counting down.
AGCATGATTCAAAGTTCAACCAAAATTTCAAATCAACTTTAACCGAATCGATGATGCAACCGGTGTTTTGATACTTCATTAAATAATGTTCAATGCTTGACGATGATAAATTAGAAGTGATGTTTTTCAAAGTATTCCAAAGCGAAGGTGTTGGTGGTTCACGTTGAAATTGTTTGGCGATGGGTAAAACCTAGGGGCAATTCACTTAAAAATTACCTTTCTATTATTTAATAATTGTTATTGATTATTGCGATTATTCTTGTTCTTTTTCGATTATTGCGATTATTTTCGATTATTTTCGATTATTTGTCGATTACTTATCGATTATTTCCAATTAATTCTTTTCTTTTGTGATTCTCACCTTAGGTAAAACAAATCGTAATGGTCGGCTTCGGAACATTTTCGAGTAGTTTTTTATGGTTTGCATATTTTCCATTGCTTCCACATACATGCAATCCAGAACTGAAGGATCTCGATAACAACAAATGTCAACAACGATATAATCACCACGCTCGTGTGCATTGATTGTGTGTAAATAGAAAAATGGTGCTGCTTTGAAAGTGAATATCCGTTGGCACGTGCGACGACAAATCACATGGAATAGCGTGCACTCATTTTGAAACCACTTGAAAATCGAGGCCAAAGGTCTTTTCAAGTATTTCGCCTTGAGTGATTCAACCATTGATATGCTGAGTGGTTGCTCAATTATAATAAAATAATTGTCCGTGGTTGCAAATGAGTGCATATACGACGGATTCATCTGCCAACGTGCTGGAATTTCAGCAATGATTGATGCATTTTCAAACATTTGCGTTCCATTCGGAAATTTTATTATATTGTATTGTGATTGACCATTTTTAACCGATAATCCCAAATTGTATGCCTGTTCGTGAAATACATTACAAGGTCAGTCCAATTAATTTCAATTGACAATGTTTATTACTTACAGTGCCATCGTCCATTATATGTGGATGCGACGTATGATTAACAACTCCGATATTCTGTTTTATATCACGCTTTCCAACTGTGTCCAATGTTTCGATGTCGATTCTAAAAATTTAAAATAACCGGATAAACACATTTTCATTTTTTGATAACGTCGAAGACGAATTCATTTTTTAAGAATGCAAATGGAGGGCATAAATCAATTTCCTATCTCACCGATGAATTATTGGGCATTCGGTAAATGCGTAGAATTCATCACCAAATGGATATATCGAAATGTTGCAGTTATCGTTGATCGGATCTGCCGAGAATACACTTGATATTCTTTGAAATATCGTTTGACACGGGTCCGGAACCGTTCTCGTACCATAGCTAGTGACCACTATTCGATTGGCTGCCAGATTTGTTTTGTACGATTCGGTGTTAATGAAACGACACTGATAAGACACATTTCCGTCGCTGATATCGAACCTAAAATCGAAAGGTCGTGCATATGTAAGACATCATTGTCAACAAAAATCGGGAAACCTTATAAATTATTGTCGAATTTGTCACTTCTGATTGATGTGATAGTATTTGACTTTCACTGAATGACTTTTATTGCTTAAAATGGATATTTCCACCAAAAATAATTGGTCTTTATATACAGCTATATTTTGGCTTTGTTTTAAATTTCTGTAATTAAAATTTGATTTAATTACTTGTGAAGTAAGGCGGCACTATCGAACAAATGATGGTATTGTGTGTTACCGACGTTCAAACTGCCTGGTCCATTCCTTAAAAGGCAACCTTTAAGCCATTTCGGAATATGACCATGAAGTGTCCCATAAATTGGTTTTAAAACCTCTTTTTCGCACGATCTCAACCACACTGAACCGTCACAGTTCGGATACAACTTTGTATTTTTATCTTCAAGCGTACTGAAACTTTGGTCAGTCAACAATGTTTTGGACTTCAACATTTTTAACTCTTTTTCACAAACTGTTTTTTATACCAAAAAAATCTATTTCCTTCCTATTTTTTCTTTAGTAGAAAATCTTCTTTTCTCAACGAATGAAAAAGTGCTCTCTTTTGAAAGAAAATATAGTGACATTTGTTGCAACAAATGTATTTATTTCAATCAAGCACAAACACAGTTTAGTGATATTCGTTCTTCATGATTGACGGTCAACAAATGATCAAAATGTTCACTTTATTTTGGCACTATAGTCAAGATATGCAATATGATAATTTAAAGAAACCATAGAATGCAAGCTTGTTATTCACTTGAGGTTCACTGTCGAATGACGGAATAGATAGACAACTATTACTTTGTACTTTATACCAACTAGTTTAGATTTAGATTAATTCTGAAGAAAAAATAGAATAATTTCTACGCAAAATTCTTAATGAGATTTAATTGAGCTCCAATCAAATTCTATTAAAATGATAGACGTTGCTTGAAGTGATTTGTAGAAATTCATTTCGACTGTCTGAAACACCAATCATGAAAGTTTATGTATTCTGTATTGATTTTGAAACGGAATATTGAATTCAATTAGAAAAGATGTTTATTTCGCTATGATTCATCGACAAAAATTGAAATAAGAAAGGTCGCAAAAAGGAGTTCTTCTTCATGGATAAAATAAGAGGAAGAACGAGAGAAATAATGACATTGTACACCAAAATATTTGAATCGTCAAAAATTAGAGTGAAATTGTTCAGTCAAAAACATCATCAGCATTGAATGTTCCGCACATAAAATTCAAATCCACCGCTGAATTGGTGGCAACCATCATGAAGTTCGTGCATTTCATGTGTTCGACTTGCGCGTAAACAAAAACATCATTGATTCTTTCACATTGATTCACCACGCAAATACACAGTGAATGCGGCCCATGTTCTGTCTGTGTGTTGTTGAGTAGCCCTTCTCCAATACACTTGTGTCAGCATTGCCCGTCAATGTACCATTGCACACGAGGAATGTGTGTGTACACAACCGAATCGTTCTACACAAACACAATGATACAGTCAACGAACCCATACCATAGAGCTGGATGTGTGATTTTCACAGTTGTGCACATACGCATACCGATACACCTTTGATTCTCTTGTTTATAGCTCTTTTTGGTAGCCATAGTATTTATTAATTCTACACACGATAGTAGGTCTTTTCTCCTGTGCCAGTGAACTCAACACTCAAGAATAACTTTCTTCCATTCATTTCGGTTTTTTTTCCTTCTTCTTTTCACTCATCGATAGATTTGTTTGATTCAATTGTTGGTCAATTCTCATTTTTGCATCAATGAAAAGGTATTTTAATTACAAATTCTGATGGTGATTTCTATTTTGAAAATTGTAATTCTTGTTGTGACTGTGTGTGATGGTGGTTCAAATTAGAAAAAAAAAGAAGTGATTTTGGAATTCGATTGGAATTTTAAATGAGTGATAATAAAATGAGCGATGAAGTAGGGTTTTTCTAGTGCTTTGCATATATTTAATTCGTTCCGAAACATGAATTTTTTTTATGCTCATTTAAAAATGAAAATCGTTTTGATGTGAATATGTGTGTCTAATGATTTGGTGTTGATTGTTCTCCCTTCCGCGAGTCTCGCGAGACAACACAGAGTAAATGATAAAATGAAACGAAAAAAAAATAAACGAACCAAGTAGCGGAAAGAAAATGGTGAGCAATTGAGGTTTAGAGCAAGAGGCAACGTATGTAAATAGCGCTATGGCCAATGAGTGCGACGTGTGTTACAACGTTTGTAATGTGATCGGGAATGTGTTTCATAAGAAGAGAGAAAAAAAACCTGTTTTTCTTACCTGTTACCTACTGTAAACACACATTCGGGTCATTTACAACAACAACAACAATAAGAACAACAAATGACTCGGACTTATCTCGATAAAAACAACATACCCGCTAAAAAACAGTTTACATACGAGGTGTTTGGCGCTGAAATAAACCGCATTCAGATTGTACACAGCACGCTGTGCACACTCAACAGAGAAAGTTAATTGCGAATTGTATTTTCATTTTATGCACTTTGTTTTGAGTGAAATTTTTTATGACCAAACATGTGACCATACATTTCAATTTTATGTTAGTTTTGTTTAGAGTTTTCTTGTGATTGTAATGAGAATTGCTGTCTCTGTGTGTGTACGCGTGTTTTGTATTGTTATTTCAACTTTAGTGTATATTTGAATTTAATGAACGAAGGAAATATTGTATTTTGAGAAAAATCTAAACTGATTTCAAGAAAATAAGTACGAAGCAATGAAAAATAAATAAAGAAAATAAAATAAGTGGTTAGACATTCTAAAAATACGGTGAATGTACTTCGTGAAGTGTACAGAAGTCAAGAAGAATACAGTGTACAAATAAAACCCGCATGAATTTACACAATTTCTTCTTTTGTTCAATTAAAAAGAGTAAACTGTATCAAAGTGTATTCAATTGTTTGCTTTCAGAAAAAAAAGTATGACCGATCTGTGTAGTGTTCAGAGTAGCAAGGCTTAGAGTAATCACGCACGTCCCTTGTAAATTGGCAAACGACTAAAGTAGAGTAGAGCAGAAAGAGAGACGGGGCCAAACAAAAATGCAAAATCCAAATATTTCAAATGCCGGCGGCGGCGGCCACTTGACACATCGAAGTCAAGCCACTATGCTGGATGCACGATCTCTATCTCCAAGTGTTCATATGATGCACAACTTCCACGACGTCTATCCGGTATCAAATGAAATGCCGTCACAACCGCAATTCTATCATTCCATGCCGCACGTAAGCGTACTTTTAATTGCAATAACAAATGAAGAAAAAAAATCAAAAGTCATTCACTGCGATTCGCTCTAAATTCCAATTTTCTTACACAGTCACAGAAATCATCTATGTCCAATCTGAATGACCGCATTCCACCTCATAATCGCACCATGTCTTCAACATTGAACCGCTCATTTGCACCAAACATGAATCCACCGCCACTACAACAACAACAGTCTTCCAGTGCTGTGAATAGCCTGCAACGAAATCATCCGGTCAACGAATTTACCGAACAATATAATCGTTTGCAGCAAGCACGTATGGAACAACAAATGAAAACACACAATGAGGCCATGATGAGAAAACAACAAACATTTGCAATGCGTCAAGCATTGAATCCACCACCGATGTCGCGACAAGTATCGGCCGTTAATATTCATCAACAAGTTAATATATCTACGCAAACAACACCAAACACACAACATCCACCAAATGCACAGCACCAAGGATCACCCGCACTTAATAATCCATTTGGAGTCGATCATTTGCATCAGCATCATAGCACCGGCAGTCCAAAGCATATCAATCATGTGGAAAAGCCGAATTTTTTGCAATTACAACAGGAAAATCAGCAGCTACTTCAATCACTACGGAATGATTATGAATTGAAAAATCAACAGCAACAACAACAGCAACAACAGCAGCAGCAGCATCACCAAGCGCTTCAAAGAAAGTCAACAAATCCATTCATTCAATCGGGCGAAATTGAAAGCGATACCCGTGCAGAGAGTCCTGTTCATCAAACACTTGTCTATAAGGAGGTGAGCTCCTCTTCAGCCACCTCGACACCAACTAAACTCCTAAAATCACCGAAAACCAAACGACAACCAACGTCATTAGTCACATTTTCCGGTTGGTTGTACAAACAAGGCTCTGAAGGCTTGAGAACTTGGCGTCGCCGATGGTTTGTGTTGTCAGATTATTGCTTATTTTATTATAAAGGGCCCGAAGAAGAGAAATTACTCGGTTCCATTCTATTGCCATCGTATATATTGTCCGAATGTGTTCCGTCGGACAGTAAAACATTTAGAAAATACTCATTTAAATTGGAACATAAAAATATGCGACCCTATTACTTAGCTAGTGAGAATGGAGATTATATGAGAAAATGGATGCGAGTTATACGCGCTGCAACGCTTATGCAAAATTTTAATGAGGCTCCAACGCGACATTTACTTGCCAATTCGATACCGATCAGTACCAATAGCTATGAACATAATTTGGGATATAATCGATATGATCAATATCGTGGCGAACATAATCAGCAAAAGGTCGACATTCATCCAACGCTGAATCCATTTTTGATTTTCGATGAAGGTAAGGTCTACTAAATGATTAATCGGTGTTTTTTAATTTTAAAAAATTTGAACAATTTTCAGATAATGAAAGGCAACCTTTGTATGTAAATGCACCGCCAAAGCCACGTCGTACCCATGAAATGGAATTGTCAATGTTTGGAAATGATCCATCAATGTTCCCGATGAGGTAAGCGCTACTCCCAATTTTTTCTTATTCATTTTTGTTCCATGTTTGCTAATACCTACCATTTTTGTCGCTCTCATAGTTCTGAAGTATCAGCTGAGTCAACGCCAAAAGGGATGCCAATACGTATGCTTGAATATGAAGATATTTACAATGAACAACGCGGTCAAAGTCGAACAAACCCCATAAAATTTACCGAAAACCCCAATCATTTGATAAACATTCAAAATTATGGCTTGGATAATGTGCCAGCTGCCTATAATAATGAGATTAGTACATCGATTGGCAAAAAATCGTATATACCGAAAAAGATGCCACCACGTCCACGTTCGGCTGATTTCCTCGAATACGAATCAAAGCGTCATTTTCGTCGCTTCAAAGATTTTGATAATGCTGGCCATTTTACCGAACGGATGCCATCACGTCCAAAATCTAGTCTTGACATCAACAGTTCAATGGATAGCTATTACTATTCGGAGGCTAGCTATGCAGCAAAAATGCGACAAAGTGCACAGTACTTACAAAATCGGAATTTGATGACAACGGGTCGTGAAGATGCTCGTTTGAATACATTACGCTATGAAAATGATCGAAAGAGGCTAACAAATGAATTTAATAATTACACCGCCAATTTGATATTAAACAATGGACTAACACTGCCCAGATCGAAGTACATGTCAAACAATGACCCATTCAAATACGCATCAATGATGCGAAGCAGTGAACCGACCGATTCCAGTTTTAGTTCGGATAGCCGATATTTGATGAAGAATTCGGAGAGCAATTTGACCGACCAATACAGGTCAAATGATATGATAAGCGGCAAAGCAAGCTCGATGTCAATTCGCGATGACCTTCAGAATAGTAATGCCAATCTTTGGGTAAGTGACATTCAAATCAAAAATGAATTCAATTCTAAAATTTGAACCATTTATAACACAGCAACCTGACATATCGGCCGGAACGTTGCTCAGTAAAACGCATGAGGAGCTTGTACTGTTGCTGATTCAATTGCGACGCCAAGCCGATAGCAAAGAAAGAGGAATGGATCGTCGATCCAAGGATATGCAATCAATACAGGTACTTCGTTTTTTTTTTGTTTCTCTTTGTAAGAGTTTCTACATATTGGTAACTCGTTTTTGCAGCATCGTTTGAAAAGCGAAGAGACGACTGCAACTCGCTTGGAGCTGATGGGTCGGTTGGAAGTACTTCGCGAAGAAATGAACAAATTGGAACATCAGTACGAAAAGACGAAGCCATTGGTGAATTTAGTTGATAATATGGTGAAATTGGGCTCCTTGTATCGTGCTGGAAGCATCCAATGGGAAACCAATTCAATGCGCTCTGGCATGACATTGCAACGATTGCGAGGCAATCAGAAAGAACTCGAGCGCCGATTGCAATTGGAGGATCAAAAACAATGGAATAAATTCGATCCGACTCAAATTGAATTGCAAGTAAGTTGAGTTTTCTTCTTCAATCAAAATAATGACGAAACAAAAATTGTTCTGGTATTAAATTAAAATTGAACCGTTTTCTTTGCTTTGAAAATTTAGAACAAAGTTCAACAACTGTACGAATTGGATCAACGATTGCAAGAGGAGTCGAATAACTTACAAATGCTCCAGCAAGATAAGGATGAAATTGAAGGTGCTCTGGAAGAGCTAAACCGAAGATTTGCAACAAATGACATGTTACCAGAAAATTATATGACGTCAAAGAAAATACAGCACTCATTGGAATTGGAATTGTCGAAAGTTCACAGTCAGCTGGCTGAAAATTCACGGGTAAGTCCATGATCATTTATGCCGTTAAAAAAACTAACTCGTATTCTCTGAAATAGCGTTTGGAAGAAACGGTGGCCGGCAACACAAAGCTTGAACGTGAGCTATTGGTGTTGCGTCAAAAGTTGCAATCATCACGTGAAAAGAACGCAGCCCATGTGAGTTATATGAGCGTAATGGGTAATTCAAAAACGGCCGATGCATTCGAGTCCGAATTGAGAAAAGTACGCGATTCGGTGGGTGACACAAAAAGACAGCGCGAGGAATTGAGCATGGCGGTTAGTCAATTAACACTTGATTCGAATGAATCACATGAACGAATGCGTAGCAATGAGCATACATTTAAAATACAAGCAAAACGGATCGATTCCGATTGGACTGAAACCGATTTGGATTCGATGCATAAAAAGAACTTGATAAACGCCTATAATCACATCTCCGATTCATACGAGCAAACATATCGAAATGAAAACGAACCATATTACTATCAATATCAACAAAGCACAGACGACTCAAATCCCGAAGATCACTGGCAAGGAAATGGTAAGCATTTCATTAAAATACCACTGGTTTTTATCAGTTTTAATGCGGATTTTTTTTTTTTTTTTTTAGATAAACAAGAAATAAAAACGGTTCGCATAGTTAAACGTGAATCGGAACGACGGCACAAGGATAAACTAAATCAAAACTATGACACTAATTCAGCACCACAAGATTTTAATAATCCGGATGAGATAAATGAATTTCTATCCACATATCAACAATCTGAACCGAGAACAAATCATTACTATGAAGACGAACCGTCCGCTTCAAAAGCAAAGTTGACAATAAGGAATGCCGGGCATTCCGTTAACACCAATTCCACACAACGTAATGACAATATTTTCCATAGCAATACAGCCCGTGAAATCTCAAATGAACGAGGCAACAAGGAACATCATCATCATCATAAACAACAACAACAACAAACACCAACGAAAATAGGAACCTCATCCGTTGCCACTGCAAATAATCAAAGTCAACAGTACAAACGATTCACTCCACGCAAAAAGAAACGCCATAACACCGCACCGACCAGCGAAAATTTTATGGACTATATGGCCGAACGGGATTCATATAAATATGTATGTCATTCTATTTTCTTGATAAGAACCGAAAGGAGTCAATTTTTGGAAGAAAAACTAATGGTATTTTTTATCATTTTGTGTTTCAGAATAATCATCGAGCCCGAGATGATCTTGATATGGAAGTAGTACTTCGATCATCAAATCCACCGGTTGAAAACGCCATATCTGGACCGCCTGACGTTATTCGTTCGGCACTTGGCCAAAATAATGAATATCTCTTTGATAAAATGAATTAGATAAATTCGCAAACAATTTTCAAATAATCATCGCTTCACACATATCCATTTCATGTCAAATTAAAACCAAGTGAACCTAAGCAAAAACAAAAAACGATCCCAACACATGTGGGATTAAATTACGTAAACAAAAACAAAAAACAAATGAATTATGTAGTCAATATATATGGAAAAACATGTATGCATTTATTATGCAAATGAAACAAGGTAGTTCAAATCAATTATCAAAGCCAATTTTATTGGAACTTATTAGAATTTTAGACGATAAATTTATCAATTCGGCAACCACTCACATTTTAATATCCTAAACGTTCAAGCATCGGCACCATCATAACAATATCATTTTATGATTTAGGTATCGATTTTAATTTGTTTGCTCATCATTATCATCGTAATTCGATATATATGAACCCAGTGACTGTTAGAGATTTTATCATGCATTTTGTGTAAATAACTGTGTCTTTGATTTGCACAGATTCACTATTAGAAAAAAAGAGAATGGAGCGTTATATTTTGATTAGATATGAATGATTTCATCGTGTTTTTATTGACTTTATTGAAAGGTTTTTAAGGTAATGCTTAGTTTAAGCATTCGCCGCTCTCACTTTGAGTGGCAATTGCATTGTTTATGTTTCAAAGTTTCAATATACAACTATAAATATATACAAATATAAACGCCGTGGGGCACTAACTAACACACAATAAACAAACAATCTCTTTATCAGTGGCATATCATAGCAGACAGGCCATAAATACATAATCATATTAGGTGTGAATTGCGCACGCATGCACGCAACGCACACAAAACACATTCACAACAAAACGATACATGTATTTTTTTCGGGGACATAAAGACATTCCACAGACATTTTAACGTGTGGAACCCAAATTAACTCGTAAAATTTATTGCATTTATGTTTTATGAAAATATTACCTAAAAATAAATATTATCTATAAACATATACAAATCGCACGGCTTAGGCAATATTAAGTTGAATAAAAAAAATTATTTGCAAAAAAAAAAATAAAACGATTCGAGTTTTTGTTTCTTTTATTGTTTTTTTTTTATTTATTTATTTATTTCAGTTGTCATTCAATGCAATATACATTTGGAAATTACCAAGAACAAAAGATTCATTTTGTGAGCTCAAAGAGAGCATACTGTGATTTGATATTTTTTTATACATTTTTTTCTGTTAATATGTACAATGAATGAAATAATAAGCCTTCTTTGGTATAGATTCGAAAAACAATAAATATCTCCTGATTCTAACCTCTTAACACATAACACAATCTCGATTTTGGTAAGAATTTTTCAAACGAACAAAAGAAACAATATGATTCTACCAATCGGAGAAGTTTGAATTTACGGATTTTATACAGCGAATGTGGCTAGCAATTCGAATAAACACACACACATAATTATCTTCTATCTTCTTTCGATGATTGGGATGATTCGCTGGCAACATTGCTTAGTTCTAGTGTGTTTAAGGCTTGAGCTACGGCACGTTTGTATCGATTCACCAATTCGGGCAAATCGTACGCGATCGAAACGTCGAGCTTGTTAATTGGACAGCCACGGAAATAGGTGCAGGTTTCAGAAAGCTTCTTAAATTCGTACAATGGATTCAATTTGAAGAAGTCACGGTACACTTCTGGATCGGGTAAATCGTATCGCGAAATATTGGTTAGAGTTGAAAGACCTTCATAGATGTGATAGGTTTGAGGATGTTCAATAATTTCACCGGAGATTTTTTTCTTATTTCCGAACAATGTCTTGTGATTATAGTAGGTGGTTAAATAACAATCGACCATTTTAGCGTGATTACGAACACGAACCTACGGAAAAAAGGTGTATTTGAACATGGAATTTACTGAACAAGAAACTTTGGTACTCACCGCAAAACGACGGGCACTTGCAATTTTATTCTCAATACGATGTTCAATGGCTTGTGATAAATCTTGCAATAAAGCCTTTTCTTGTGCTTGCAACAAACGAATTGGAGTATTTTCTTCAAATGGATGCGACCACAACGAAACGGTGTACATAACCGGCGGTTGTTGCGATGACATCAATGGTGAAATATTCCAAATCAATGCACTTTGAACGCGAAGCAATTCTTCGGGATGCACTTGATCGGCCTTATTCAAAACGATTCGGGTTTGATATTCACGGCCTTTCAATTGATCAAGAATGGCTTCGGTTTCGGGTCCAACGTCCAATTTCGATGGATCGTAAGTTAGGAAGATGATATCAGCACGGTCTATGAACCATTGGCACGCGTCATTGAAAGGGAAAATTCGCGAAACATGTTTGCGCACCTCCAAAATACCAGGAATTTCCACAATGTTAACCTATTGAGAATTAATCAATGCTTTGAATTCTATTTTGATTGATGTTTTTTGTAATTTGGTACCTTTTCCAAAAGTTTGCTTGGCAATTTCAAGCCACGCAAACGATCGGTTAAGCCTTGACCGAACTTTTGCAATCCGGAGAATGTCCAATCAGCCGACAATTGAGTTCCGTCCAAAACTTGTTCGGATTCACCATGCATGAGGATATTGAAGTACGGCAACGATGGTTCAGCACCTGTAAAAACAAAAACAAAAACGATTTAAAACTTAAATCATTTGGGCGTTTTTTTTTTTAGCAAACCAGTTTTGAGTGAAAAATCTGTGTATTCATTGCCAGTCAAATAATTGATGATGGTTGATTTGCCACCCGACCATGGCCCCATCAACAAAACCAACGGTTTGGAGAAGATTTCTGGATCACCGAAATGACGATTACTCAAGTCACGATATTTGTAAAGAGTTTCCAATGGTTTAATGGCGTTTTCGTAAATCTTCTTCAAATCCTTCAATGTATTTTCGGCCACTTTGGCAAGCGCCTCATTTTCAGCAACATCTTCATCGTTCAATTGAAGAATTTCATCGATGTGGCTGCGATCTCGAAGGTTTTCTGGAATTTCGGATTCCTTTTCAAGACAAAAAATAATAATAAAAAACATTGTAAGGATCATTTCACGATATGGATTGATTCACAGATGATACACACCAACAGTAAATCATCAACGGGATACGATTTAGGACTGATTTCAGTTTCGCTAGCTTCATGCTTTTTAATTGAAGCCTCGCTGCTGTCGTCGTCATCGTCAGCATTGCTGTCATCATCGTCCTTGTCGTCATCGCCATCTTTCTCTTTACTGTCACCATCTTCATCGGTATCATCAGACTTTTCTTTGCTATCTTCATCTATTTAAAATGAATGAAACACCATTATGAATTTAAATTTACTTAACCTGTCAAAATAATAAATTACTCACCGCCTGCTGCTTCCTTGCTATCATCGTCCTTTGAGTCGTCAGTTTTGGTTGAGTCAGCTTCATTTTCTTTGCTTTGGTCATCATCATCATTGTCATCATCTTTTTCTTTGCTATCACCATCTTGGTCGTCGTTCTTCTCCCCACTGTCAACATCTATTTTGACAAAAATTCGTCAGTTTTTGTAACCCTTGTGGAAAATTACTGACTGACTAGTCAGTTAACTAATTTGGGACGTTTTTGGCTAAAGCCAACTGAGATTGAAGTTGTTTTAAGTTGATTTTAAATAAAAACTAACCGTCAGCAGCTTGTTCTTTGCTGTCCTCGTCGTTATTATCATCGTCAGCAGCTTCAGCACTATCGCCTTTTCCATCATCATCATCAGCTTCGCCACTTTGATTATCATCGTCATCAGCTTGCTCCCCGGATTTGGTTTGTTCAGTCTGTTCCTTTGAGTCATCTTGATCATCTTGATCTTCATCATTTTCCTTTGAGTCATTCTATCGCATATTTCAATTTTCAAATTGAAACATTGAACTTGAGTTAAATAATAAAAATATGACATACCTTATCATCATCGTCGTTATCATCGTCGTCATCGCCTTCTGTGTCTTTTGCATCATTATCACTTTCCTTACTATTGTCCGTATCATTTTCTGTGGAGTCATTATCCTGATTCGTTTCAACTTCACCGTCGTCCGTTTCCGTTGAATTGTCCTCAACGCCAGTTTCGGTTTCGTTCGCTGATTCTTAAGACAAACAAGCAAAAAAAAAAGTCCACATAGCAGGCACATTAATAACATTCTATTTTAGATTCACATTTTGCAAAAATGACGGTTCTTCTCTTTTTTTTCGACACGATACACACCGTATACGTAACATATCCGCATTACGAACTCAAACCAAATAATTCGTTTCGAGAATAAATTTGTGATTATTTTTTTTTGCTAAATAAAATTTTTACACGTCTGACTAAATTAGACATGATTCGTACACTAATTTTGCCGTTAACTTGTCCGTGTCGAAACTGTAACTTGAATGCAATTTTTATTTTTTTAATACCTTCTTGTGAATCGTCGTCGGTATTATCGTTTACATCACTTTTAGCCTCTTCACTATTGTCGTCTTCAGTGACAACCGCATCGGTCAGATCTTCTTTGCTCGTATTTTCATTGCTATCGTCCACATCAACGACAATCTCAGCACTGTCTGGTTCTGAGCGATTACAATTCAAAAACCCATAAAAAAACCGAAATGTGCGGACGCGATAGGAAATGAAATCTCTTACCTTTGCTGTCCCCTTTTAATGTATGCAAGGCTTTGTCGATGTGTGGCTTACATTCGGCTTCGGTTGGTGTGTCGGCGTTCACTTGAAGAGCTGCACATCAAATGGATAATCATTAATTATTGCACCGTCGGAACATTTAACGTTTGATTGGTAATATTGTATTTGCGTATTATATGAATGTGTGTGTGTGTGGTAATTATGGGATATTATGAAAAGATCAAGCGCCTTTTTATCGTCGCGATCATTTTATGCACAAACGTGATTTGGCTATTTTTGTCTCTTCATGTTATGATCCAACAAGACACATTACATATTAGAGTGTCTTTGAAATTGGCATGCATCGAAATCGAAAGAACATAAATGCAACGATGTACGCGGTGTGTGTGTATATGTTCACTGTGGCGATGACAAATTAATTGCCGCCTGTAATTTAAATTTATGCATGTGCACAACGAAATGGATATTGTTCAAACCGATTTTCGTTTTTCTTTTTTGTTATATTTTTGTCGCAAAATTGGCAATTGAACTTTGAATCAAAGCAAAATCGTGTGTAGAAAATAAAAAAAAATAATCCAAGGTCCATTGCGTACAATATATTTCAACGAAATATGAAAATGTGTAAGCGAAATTTTTTTTCATTGTCATTTCCATACTAAAAATAAATAAATGCCGAAAACCACACAAAATTGACCCCTTTCTACGTTCGCAAACACAAATCCACATTAAATTGCATAAGGTCAATTCAATTTTCTTTGAAACGGCATTTACATAGCATATAATGCACATCATTTTTCATCTGCTCGTTGGTTCTTTCGATCTTTTTTAAATAAAAAAAATAAACTGTAATAATAATTTTCTTATATAACAAAAGCTATATTTGCTCGCACAGCAGAAATGCGAGAGAAAATTGTATTTGAAAAGTCTGATGCAGAAAGGCAGAAAAGATTACGCGAGACACACGTAAAAATGCGAACAAGATAGCGGGAAAGCGAAAGAGCGAGAGAAAATGAGAGAAAAAAATAACGAAATAAAATAAAACGAGGAAAGGAGAATAAAATAAGCAAAATATTGTATTGATACACAACATGAAGAGAAGAATATATAAAAATCTAAAAATAATTTGGCGTTTATTCAAAAATAGCACTTTTTCACTTGAATACACAGGATTTTGGGCACAGTGAGAGGGACAGAAATCGAATGAGAGTGAAAATAAATGAGTATATATCACTTTTTTTTCTTCGCAAAATCGCCAATGGGCGAATATGAGTAATAAATCGTATGAAATGTTCGGCACACAAACGGACTTGCTATTAAGGTCGCAGCAACCAAAGATGAACGGATTAAGGAGAACAACACATTTACTTACTGGAAATAGTGAGAGTACATAGCAAAGCTATGCAAAGTAATCTCCAGATTGACACACTGGCCATGATTTGATCGATTTTCGAATTGGTTATCCCCGTTGATTAGTATTATCCTTTTTTTGCAATTTTTTTTCTATTTTTGATTTTTGGTTATTTTTTACAATTTAGCAGCACATTCTTTCACTGTGAATTTTCAAATAAAAAAAAAACTTAAAAATTATTTACACTATAACGGTTCTTTTTTTTTGTTACAATAAATTTATATACTACATTAACTAGCACAAAAATGGTGAAAAAAAAGACGAATTTGCTATTCGATCAGTGTTAGTATAGTTGTTTTCACGCACTGCGCGACTATTAAACTCGGCCCCGGTTCTAGATGAGAACGTCTATGAATATGAAACGGAAGAAAGATACAAGAAAATTTGTTGCAGACAAGTTCTGTATATTGGTCACGATCAACGCGATCGCGCACAACGTACTGAATCATAAATCCGACCGAAGTGAAAAAAATATTTTTAATTTGGTTTCGAACCTGAAACGGCCAACGCGCACTGCCGTATTTAAAATATTTATTCCGATTGTGCTCACAGTATCACGGTTTCAGTTCTTCTCCTTTTTTTTGGGTTTGCCATTTTGGCTGAGTCGGTGCGAGCAAAAACATAAAGCCATGACATAAGATTCAAAATGTGTGATTACCAAGACACTGATCATTTCCACTTGTTTCTTCTTTTCCTTTTCTTCTGATTTTTACTTTAGTAATGTTCATTGCATACGTTGTAAACACACAGGACGCTTGAAATGAAATACGAACGTCATGAACGAGAATAAAAAAAAGTCGCATTACGTGTATTGATGTGTCAATGTAAACGGAGATTTTCGTTTTGGACACCGAGCACTCATGTGTTCATTTTAATGCCCATCTCGAATATTTGCCGCACATCTGTCTATGCTAAAACGATCTCATACGGAGGAGACGGAGACAGACACATTGTGTTTGTGCTGAAAATGTTCACAATGCAGCAACAAAACGGTGTCTAAATTTAAAAATATTAAATTGACAGATTGGTGTTTGCGCAAATACCATACGCAAATTGTCGCTTTCAGTCATACACACTTTACTTTTATTTCGGACACCGTTTCCTTCGAATGTAGAATTTGGGAGACCACAACGAATTTGCATCTCTCTCTCTCTCTTGTTCTCTCAATCGCACGGTTTTTTTGGCGACAGTTTCGATAATTTGCACTTCATATGTGGGTCTGATAAATGTCATCGTTTTATTTTCAACACAAATATGATATGTGAATATATTTTTTTGGTTGAAACCTGTTTTCAATTGATTTTTATCGCTTTCATGGGATTTTTCTCGATTCATACATTTTTACAAATGAGTTTTAATTTAAACATTATTTGCACCTTGTTCAAATTCAATTATTTCCCGAAAGCAACGAGCTCATTTCGGTTCTCCTTTAGTCAAGAACAATAACAATAAATGAAAAATTATCATTACAATATGAATTTAAGCGGCTTTATTGGTAAATAAGAAATGGAGACGGCCAGTAAAATTTAAAAATTAAGTAAACTGATATTGAATTGTCGCGAATTGATGGGATTTTAATGGGCCTAAAGTAATAAACGTGCCTTTGAATTCCAATTCCATTGAAAATCATTAATTGGAATCGAATGCAATTCTCTCTAAACATTTTAAGCGTGGATGTTAATTTGCAAAAATTGATGTAAAAATCTGGAAATAACCAAATGGAGACGACCCAAAATAATCGAACGTTCATTCCAATCGTTTGACATTTCTGCTTCCAGTCTGTCCCCGCATTGACTTATAAACGTCGAGAATGCTTTGTTTTCACGTGTTTTCAAGTTGACGAATGTGCTCAAACTTTATTTTGATTTTTCAGCACGTTGTTATTACACAAACATTGTGTGTTCATTTTATTGGCAGAAAAAAAAAACCAGTGAATAAATTGCCCATATTTTTCTTATTCAATTCGATTTGTAACGAAGCAAAAATGTCACCAAAAAACAAGCAACGAAAAATGAACGAAGAAGAATCAGAAGATTCATACAGTTCTGATACAAGTGATGACAATGAAGCATACACTGGAAACGAGGTAATTTGCATTTTGTGAACGTAATTTCTAAATTGAATAGACGCGATTAATCGTGCTCAGAGACGATTTATTTATTCTTTTCAAATTCAAAAATAAAACGCTTATCATTCGGTTGCATTTCAGGTGATTCAAGTTGAATTCGAAGGACGTGCACCGATGTCATCGGATTTTCATGGTATTCGACAGTTATTACACCAACTGTTCCTAAAATCCGATATCAATTTATCGGAATTGGCCGATTTAGTCACAGGTATGTTTCGAGTGCACACATTTCGTGCGCCGCGCAATTACTCGTTTTGTGATTTGTTTTCCCTAGACTCTGACGAGTGCTATGAATCGTCTCGAGTGATTGCATGTTACGATCATGATCGTGATTGATAACGTTATACGAATGCTTCTACAAATATTGTTTTTTTTTTTTCGTATCGCGTGGAATTGCAGATCAAAACTTTATCGGAAGTGTGGTGATTCAGAGTTTTGGGGAAGATGACGAGGACAGTGACGACGATGAAAATACCGACACGAATTTCGAGTCGTCGGGCACGATTTTTGGTATCACAACAGCTGTAAATATATCCAAATCACAAAGTCATGGTTGCATTGAGGATATACGTAAGCATCTTCAATCGAAATGTGATCAATTCGCGAAGCCAGAACACAAACAAGCATTCACCGATGCATTAAACGATGACACAAAACAAACGGCACTCTTAATAAATGAACGATTCATCAATATACCACCACAAATTGCCGTTCCATTGTTGGAGAATTTACAGAATGAGATCGGCCAAGCCGCTGTGAAAAAGGAGAAATTCCGTTTCGACAACTACATCATGATTGTTAAATTCAATCGAAAGAAGAGCAAGGGAAAGCAAAAGGATCAAACCGAAGATATATTTTCAAATGGTGAAGAGGAAATTCTTGACGAATACGCCGATGCAAGTTATGAATATAGTGCCGAACGTGAGACCGACTCAACAATGGCCGGCAACTGGACAGAAAGTGATAGTACGCTTGTGCCACATCGCAAAGTTGTTATTTTCGATACAACCAAATTACCTCGTATAATTGATTGCATCAAAGATTTAATAAGTGAATAAATGGAAAATAATTTTTTAACGAAAAAAAAAACACATCTCTCAAAACGTTTTGATTATCATTTTTGTGCTAATAGTCGTCTTTTATGTATCGTTTTCGCGTTTTGTGCATATATTTTTTTTCGCTGTATAATTTCTCAACCGCATTAAAATTAATTATCTCGCAAAATGATGAAAATGCATGCAAAGGGTTTGTTCGATTCGGTTGCCATTACAATTCTATTTTATATATGGATGCAAGTTTTAAGCTTTGATGCCTTCGATATTGTTGAACGTGTATGCATATAAATAGTTGTCTGTTTCGCTGTAAAAATGATTTAATTTGAAATTTAAATTTTGGGCTCACGAAAGAGTAAAGTAGAAAAGGTAAACGCATTCACATTGGTATCACAGAAAGAGAGAGAGAGAGAGAGAGAGACTGGTAACCTCTCATCTGAACTCTAACAGAGCGCATCACCATTGCACCAAGTGTGTGTATATAGAATAAAGATTTTCAGCTCCAGACGAGACTTCCTTCAGATTTTTCAGAATTCAGAAAAAGGTTCAATAAATGTTGGTGACCCTAAATTTGTCATCGGCTAGTAACCTTTTTCTGCTAGTAATCTCTTGTCTCTGCCATCATACACATACGTGAAATGGTTCAAAAGCAATATCAGTGAATTAAAAGTCAGAAAATTCTTCGGTTTCTTCTTTTTTTTTCTTTGCTCTCCTGAAAACACGTGAGTGACTGTGCTTGTTCTTTGTGTATTTTGTTCGTTTGGTATTCTTGTGCGCAAGAGAGTCCATTCGATTCGGGGGGCCGTTGCCAAGTACATTTTCATGTTATTCTATACATTGTTTCACACATATGCCAATGCTCTTTTTCTTCTTCGGTGCCACGAAAACGAGAGAAGTGCGCTTTTGTGCGCACGCTATACAAATATGTGTGTACTGGTTGTGTACATCATGTACGTACACATATTGTAAGTGAAGCAAAGCAAATGAACGACCAACGACGAATAGGACCAAGTACATTGACTCTTCACAAAAACGAAAAGTGAAACAGAAACTCGAATCTTTTTTCGGCTCCAAAATATACACATCACATTTCTTGTGTTCTTTTTCTTCTTCTGTTACTGCTGCCGTTGTTGCTGCTGCTGCTGCTGCCGTTGCTGTTGCTGCTCCAAACCACATCAAGTATGCATAGAACTGCTGGCCACTTCAGTTAATTTAGATTTTTTTTAAAAAAAGAATAATAAATAAGAGGAAAGAATATTTTTTAAGGCCTATGCCGAAAATAGTTGGTGTGTGAGTGAACAAGTTAGAATCCAAATTAGGTAAGAACATTCTTTTTCGAAATTGATCTTCAAATGTTCAAATCGAAACCGAAAAGACAACGAACTTTTGTATTGCTGAGAAGATGATGCGAAGTTTAAAAAAAATAAATGTTCGTTTTGAATGAAACAAGAGAGATCTGTCTGCTTTTTGGTATAATTACACAAGGAAAAATTAAACGCCTATTATACGCATGACTTTTAGATAAATATAGAGACCCAGAGAGAGAGAAATGGTCAAGCGCGATGCCCATTTTAAAAATTGCCAATATTATAATTAAATGTAATTTCCATTGATCTAAACCGTGTGGTGGTGCATTTTCATTAATGCTAATTCATTTGATATCTCATTATAGATATTTATGAGATTGAACACATTCAAACGAATCTGAAAAAAGGTAGCGGATGCACGAAATCACATACAATAACAAAAATCCCAATTTTTGTCAATTCCATTGAGTTGCCACTTGCACCGTCGTGCGACTGGCCAATTCGAACACCGAAAATCACCAAAAGCGAATTGCCGATCAACGATCGTTTTGCAACAATAATACAATGTTTTGTTGCCGATTTCCATCATTTTTCGATCGGAATTGCGTGCCGAGTTTGGTTATTGAGACAAACCCCTTATTAACCAGCATAAATAGAATAAAAATATAAAAATGGTTTTTGGTTTTGTGGTTTCGCTATTTGGCCGCAAAATAAACAATTTCATCTGCATTTGATTATGCGCAGAGATTTCGTCGATTGCCGGTGCCACCACAATCATCATACACACGTTTGTGTCGAAAAATCGAAAAATCGAAAAATTCCTTGAAAATTGCATAATTAAAAGCTCGGGATTCGATTTGTTAAATTATAGATGTCGATTTCGATCATTTTAAAAGATATTCCAAATTTGTGTTTGTGATCAACTATCGTCTCACATCATATCATGTGCATTTGTGATGAGTTTTGATGTAACGAACGCAAAACAAAAATGCAAATACAAATTGAGCATTTTAGCATTGTTGAAAACCGAACAGAACACACAGCCGTCCATATATATATATATATATTTTTGTTCACATGGAACAATGGAAAAGCGAACAGAGTGTAAAAATTCCGCTTGAATGCGTCAGGGAAATTTTTTGGGGCGCTGAAAATACTTTTTTTTCGCTTCGCTGCCAAATTACCCAATATTTAAACGATTCAACGAAACAACACAATTATTCCCCATCGAAAAATCCAAATCCTTTGAGAGCACATTGCAATGATGCGCTGACTATTTCTTTTTTTCTTCTCATTGTTAACACGAACACTGAATTGAAAGCGTACAACAACAACACCACACCAAAAATTAGCATTATTGATAAATTCGTTTGCGCGCCCCGTATAGACGCGAATCGAATCGCATGGGAGGCAAAATGTTCTCGGCGTGTGAAAAGACTAAGTGCTAGATCATTGCCATGCAATTGAACATTGTAACGATAAAGTGATGGATATTGCAACCTCAAACATAAATGCGAGGCGTTTCCTATATACAGTCATACGAAATTCACAGTAAACAAACCGATCAATCGCGTGGATCTCGCTCACGCTACTGTGTGTATGCATCACTTTCCCGTTTCGAAGCGATAAGAAATAAAATGCGTTTTTTTATTGTGCGTTCGATTTGAATTTTACGGATAAAACATTGATATTCACTGAAGGATGAACTGATTTTGACAGATTTTTCCTGCACTGAATTGAACGAACGTATTTTCATTCAAACGCACGATTTTTTTCATCATCGGAATTTGCAATTGTGTAATCACAACTAATCGTTCGATATCAATTTGACATGATGTGATTCAAACATATTCTCTTGATCGATTGCCATCTCAATCGTATAATTTGCAACGCATTCATGATGAAATGTTCGCTCCATATATCCAACGATATGCATTTAATGCGGAAACTCATTCATAGAGCCATCGTTACGGCTCTACCATATAGGTGACATATGTTCAAGTTGTATGAGTTGTATGCTGCGATCGATGTGTGTTTTTTCTCTCTTCTTCTGCTTCGTTTCGTTTCTCCCGATTAAATATGTGTGTTTTTTCTTTCATTCTGCTTGTTTTGTTTTGCTTTGTAGTTTGATCGCACATTGTTCATGTGTTAATAGAGAAGCGCGGTGAACATTTGAACAATGATATATAATATCACGTTTGCAATTCCATACTGCGAAATGCATGTAATGCAAAGAGCAAATGATTGTTGTTGCGCCCGGCAAAATACACACTCATACGTTGATTACGTATTGTGTCACAACAGCAACAGCAGCAATGAACGCGTGCACATTTTTTTTATTTCTTCTACCTCGAGCAGAGAGTCGAGTTCAGAGAAATTCGTACTATCAACGCACGGTCGTATCATCGTCGTTGGGACGCTTTCTTCTCATTACTTCGTCTCTTTCTCTCTCGCTCTCCTCTTCTCGCATTTCTTTCAATGCGCGATGCTACACACATGCATGTGCGCGCAGCAATAGCACGCGAGTATAGGTGGAAATACACACAGATCGGAGGCGAGCATATCACTACACGGCACTACAATTCGTTGCCGATTGAACATGTGCTAGTGATACACTACGTAAGTATAGGTATTTCGATCAATCGCCGCTATAAAACATCGTTCAACTTCGAGTTACTTGTTAGTTTAAACATAAACACCAACCGCACAGTATCGGCAAAATATTTTCAGATTTTCTCTCTCATTCGATAGAAAAAAAAGCTTCCAAAGTTATATTTTACACTCGAATCAAATTTTCCGATATTTGTACATTCAAGTCAAAACCGTAATTTTTTTATAAAAAAATACGTTCTGGTGCCGAATTGCCACTGAATATAGTGTTCAAAAGTGCTTTTTTAAAAATAAATTCTAAACATATTTTTTTTTTTTTTTTGTTAAAACAACGCGTAAATTAATCGTCGACTTTTAAATTAATTTAAAAAGAAGAAGAAAAAGAACGTACGAAAATTATTAGTCATTGTTTCGTTTACAAACACACATTGCACACGGCAAAACGAAACAAAACACGTAGCAAATTTACAAATTGATTGATCATATCACGAAAGAAAATATACATTATTTTTTTTCACAAATTAAGTTATACAAAATGAATTCAACATTGGATCCAACTGGCCATTATTAAATGTGCCGTCCCCGAACGACGTGAGATTTAGCGGGAGAGCAAGCAAACAAGGCATACAATACCGGCTACGTTATAAAATAGAAACATATTAGTCAAATCATCATCATCACCACCGTCAATCATCATTCCGAATCTCCCGTCAGCTTGTTTTGCAAACAACTCGATATCAAGTCGACTTTGTTGCACAGTCAAGTTTCATTGCAGTCAAGTAATTAGCAATAAATTAATTACTCATCACTTCATTTTTGTGCTTCGGGAAGTGCGAATTGCAAAGCCGTTGAATTTAATATAGAAAAAAAAAATTAAACGAACATTCGTTTGAAATTAGAGAAACAACAATTTTGAGGGAATCCCAATTTATCAAGCAAAATGGACGATACTTTGGACCCAACTGGCATGTACT
Organism: Contarinia nasturtii; assembly: GCF_009176525.2. Lineage (NCBI taxonomy): Eukaryota > Metazoa > Arthropoda > Insecta > Diptera > Cecidomyiidae > Contarinia > Contarinia nasturtii. The sequence goes on along the minus strand of NW_022199294.1, from coordinate 1,174,385 downwards.
AGGACCGATCACATCTAGTTGATTTGGCGAGTAACAGCGAAACAAACGCAAGGTACACAAACAAAGTCACATTTTTGTGTTAGACGCAAATAAAAAAGCAGATTCCAGGCTAAAATCTGAACATAGAAGTCAAGAAGAGATATTCTTCACGTCTCACAAATTTTGTTCTATTCAATTTGAAAAAATGGAACCAATATCATATCCAATTATGTTCATCACAACTGTAACGAATATGGCGCAAGCAGCAGCAGCCACCAATTTTTCCGACACACTCGATCCGACTGGCAATTACTAGAAGCAGCAAAACTAAAATCGAAACAGAAGAAACGGTGATTCAATGAGAATCGCAATTCAAATGACCAAACATCATGTAAAATCGATGTGAAATATTACAAGGCGATAGATCGATACAGAGAGGAAATCAACGATCGAGTGGAACGAGGATGATGAATGTAACATTATCATCATCTCGTGGATAACGAGTGGTTTGCGTTTGAAATTCTCCTTTTCCCACGAATTATCCACAAAATAGACAAACATATTAAATTCAATATGTTGAACGAAGAGTTTCACCCTTCCCACCGAACTGAGAAGAGCATCCAACACACACCAACCAACTGTGAACGAGAAAAAAAACTGCATATATTTTCAACTGTACATTGGGACAGCTTTTTTGTTTTTTCTTTTTTTTAAATCTCTCATCACCTCACCATGTGTTCATCGTTCATTTATAGTTTTTTTTTTGCTCGAAAGAAACGATTCTAACAGCCCCATTCTTTGTTTTGTTTATTTTTTAGCAAATTATGTCGTTTCATCGCAAGTTGAAGAAAATATGAAAAGAAAAAAGAAACAGATTTTTTGTTCTCATTTCAAAATTTTTGTAAGGAAAATCGAAATTTTGTTCGTTTTGTTAAATTATTGCTACAACTAGAATTATTACATCATTTTTAAATTAATTTTAGTAGACATTTGTATAATTTAAACGCCAATTTAATTTAGGGAATTTCCTTTCTTTTCTTTTGTAAATGTTCAAACGCACGAATCTTGAGAAATGTTCAATTTACATGTTTTGTTGGAAAAGCGAACTGCTAAATAGTTGTTGTTTTTTTTGGTCAAAAAGAAAGAAAATGATGAAGAAAAAAATCGATTGTTATTTATAGCCATTCATTGAAATGAGGCAAACAAAAATATGCACTTCATAATCATACGAAAAAAAAAATTCATGTTCAACTATTGTAAAATCAAACAACCACTTATCATCCAACACAAGCGTTCGCACTGCTCTTAACTTATTTTATTTTATTTTTTCATATGAACGACTTGACCTGTAACTATTTATTATTCAAACTTTTTTTATATTCTTCTCTAAATACAATCTATGTTTATTTTTTTTTATTTCGAATAAAAAAAACGATGACATAAAATTGCATTGTTGGGAAAAACCTAATGTTTCTGCTTTCATTTTTCACGAATTGCGAATAAAAAAAATATATGCATTTCCGCACATTCATTCTTATCTCTCTATCTGTAGCTCCTCAAACTTCTAAACATTTATGTATTTTCTGCTCAGCTGTCTCTATATTGGTCTCATCGATCTTTCGCCTTGACTCAATTCAATTAATCACTTTAAAAAAATTTAAAAGAAAAGAATATTTTGAAAAAAATGATACTTGATATATTATATTTTGACTGATTTTTAATTTTAACCATTTTTTTTATTATCATTCTTTGTCTATAATATAATTAACGATATGATATATTTATGTTACAATTTTAAAGTTATTTTCTTTTTATTATTTTTTTTTTTTTTGAATAAACGGAGATGATTTAACGTTAAACATACAACATTTATTATTTTGTTAAAAAAAGACGGAATTTATGAAATGAATAACACTTAACTTTGCTTTTTGCCCCGTTCTTTTTGTGCTTGTTATAAATAAGTCTAATCGATGTGTATTCACAGAAATCTTTCCATTCTACTTTATTTTAGAATTTTCGCTCATATTGCACATATTATCGTTTCGATTGCATTTCGATGCCATATATTCAGCATTTTAAATGATGGGCGGCGATTGCATTTCTAATATAGACACATCTGATAAATATTTAACAGAAATATAATGTATTATTCATGTTATATGGACACATTGTTGGTTATTTTGTTGAATTGTACGAAAGCTAAAGAATTTCGAGAAAGAAGAAAAAAATTGGTTTAAGTGTAAATCGAAATATCGAATTAGTATTTTTTTTTTTTTTAAATATTGTATCATCATCAAATAATAATTAAGAGAACTGGTCAAATTTGATCATAAAAAAAATTCAAAGAGGAAACAAAAAAAACGAACTGGAAAGTATAACGAACTCAATTTCAATTTGTTCATCCCAGCTGTTGATACATACACATATTTTTTCCTTGCATTCTTATTATCAGTAGAGAAACGAAAAGAAAAACTTAAATCAATACATATATACGTGTGCACGTATGAATATGATATGCCCATTGTCCAATCTTAATAATTTATCTAAATAAATACATGACACAGGAATATATGTAAACAAAGAATAATTCTCTCTCGTTTTTTTTATTTATCTTTTTCTCTTGGTACAAAATACATGAGTGGTAAGTTCAGTAATCCATACGCAGCTTATCAAATAATTTGAGCGAAAAATTTATTATTAGATTTCGGTTCTTTCCGCAGTTGAGCGGGTGCGCGAGCGCGCGCACGTTCGTTCGCAGCCGCACTCTTTCTTCGCTGTCTCACATCACGTCTGCCGTCGAATACAGTCGGAGAGCACATGATTCTTCATCTTTTTTTCTTTCTGAGAGTCGGGGAGCTATATATACTGGAGCTCTCTGCTCTCTCTCTCTCTCTGGTGTCGATAACCTCTAGAAATGAAAACATACTTGATTCATATGGTCAGTCTGCAATATGTGTAGCGCAATCAATGGTGTTCAACTAGAGCTCATCGCTTCAGACATGGCAATGACATGCCGAATTTCGCAAAACTCTTATATACATATTTCTATATTTAATGTCGTCACTTTCAGACGATAAAAGAAGCTATAGTTTACGACACATTCAATGGCTCTAATAATAACAAATGTAAACTATATCGTATTGTAGTAGTGGATATTGTGTGAATTGATAATACAATATTTAAATCATCATCGGCATTTTTTTATTTTTTTTTGTAAAAGAATCTGAGTTTGGAACATTTGGTGAAATTCTGGTGTTAATTGCTAAATTTCGATGGATTATGCATAGAAACTGCTGTTTTACGGGTCATAAGAAGGTGAGATTTTCGATGAACATATGTTCCCAGTTCCATGATGATAAAATTACCTAAAACATTGGGCAAGTTTTTTTTTATTGTTTGACATGCATTGTCACTTGTTCGACGCTATTTTTATCGCTTTTTTGTCTATCACAACATTAATAAAGAGATCGTTCACCTCTTTCATTTCGATAAAAATGTATTATTATTAATCAATCAATTTATGTGTGTATATATGGATATTGGTTTTTGGGCAAACAAAAAAGAAAAACGGGCATTGCATTAAATGCTCGAAGCGTTTGAAAAAGTTTTGTTTCTATGATCGGTTGTGTGTTTGAATAAGTGTAATCGAGTGGCGATTGCGTACACAATAAATTACTCATTGCGAGAGCACACAGGCTTGGCTCTCTCGTTGTTCGATTCAGTTAAACGTATGTGAGCGCACGATGTGCGGCCAAAGTTGATTGACACTGTGTGCTTTCATTACCTAATTATTCGAAATCGTATCTCGTATTCGTGAAAAATTGTGTAATTTTTGAAGCAGCAACAGCGATGATCGCGATCGTGCACAGAGAACAGAGAAAGAGAGAGAGCATCTGAAGAATGAATAAAATAGAGTGAGAGAGAGAGGGAATGAATGGAGAGAAAGAGAATACACAGCAAAGAGTTCGAGACAGAACGAAAATTGATGATATCTGCCATTTGAAATATCACTGGATTGCACTTGATATTGAACTAGGCAGCTATTCGCCTCGTCAATATGCCAATGCACGTTTGTAGTGGTTTATTCTTTTGTGAGTGTGTGCCTTTTTTTTTCGTCGAGTCAAAGTCGCGCATTGGTATAGGTTAATTTGTTCATATAATAATTTATCGCGTTTCTCATTCTCTTCGCCTATCTCAATCGGTTCTCCAATTTTCAAATAATTAAATGAAGATGTTGCATGACTATCTCTGGCTATCTGGCTCTTTATGTATACAGCTAACGCAAGACGACATTGACATTTTTTTTTATATATATGCCTTTCCGTCGTTAGTTTCGAATATACATATGAAATTGTGAAATTTTCACATTATCTTCAAATCTCTTGTCGTGTCTTGACTAACTCATCGCATCGTTTTTTTTTTAATTTCATTTCTATTCTCTCAATCTATTTTGCTCCCGCCGTTTGAATAGCATTGAAACTGCTTTCAAGACCAGACCTAAGATACTCGGCGTTTTCATTGTTCATCAACGAGCCGCCCAAAAATGGCATTTTAATGTTATTTGACGCGCTCAATTTTATTAGATTCATTTATTCGTTTAAGACTATTCGCCTCGACTTTTTCCCATGCAGTCCAACTCAATCGAATCTTGTGTGAGCCGCATATATTCGGTTTCAATGTGCCGGTTAAAATTTGTGTGTGGCAACCATAATTTCAATTGTCAGAATTAGTGGACTTTGTGTGTGTGTAAATCGCTTCAAATGGTCACTATTTTAGCTTTTCGTTACTCTCTCTCTCTCTAAGTATCATTTCTCTTTTACTCTCTTTGTTTCTTTATGTTTGTGTGCTGGTCACACGCTTTTATGCACACCGAATACAAAATGCGTACCCCGTGAATTATTGTGCTAAGCGATCATCTGATGGATGACCGATTGTCGACCATAGTCCAATCTGAAGAGCAAAAAAAGGACAAACTATGATGTATCTATTTTTAAGTGGTCAAAGAAAAAAGAAGCAGTGACAAAAAAAATAAACGATGAGCCGACACCATCACAATTCTCAAGACACACTAATGACAACCATAATAAACTACCATATCGTACATTACCACATTATGCGCTGGCCCCATACGACATACAATCATCTGAGAGGTCGCATTGTGCGTGTTTCAGTCATGTTCATTTACACGCAAAAACAACAATAACAATAAAAAGAAGAGGAATCTTCTGGTTTGGTTCGTAGATTTTTTTTAATATTATGCATACGCATTCGCATAAATACAATATTACATGATACCATAGTTTGGCGTTTATTCTCTCGACCAGAAGCACACATAGTACGCCAACATCGGCGAACAGCAACAGTAACAGCAGCAACGATACACAGCCGCAAACAGCGATCACGACGAAGCATGCGATTCCAGAAGAAGAGCCAAACATAAAAATATACATTCATACGGAAGAAAGACACTAAATATTTACATTAACAAGTACGCGATCGCGAGAGCGCGATATATTGGTGTTCGCTCGGGAGCGCGATCGGTTGTAAATGGTATGGTGTTCGCGATGACGATGACGACGAGAGAGGCGATCGAGCGAGAGCGCGAGTGGTCGCGTATGTGTGTGCGTGCGCGCTCGGTCGCATTTACCACTCGTTCCGTCCATGGTCCAGTGAATGAAACCGAAAGAGAAAGAAGAGTGGCGCGCGCGCGCGCTCACGCTAGTTGTTTTCACTACAAATACACATTAACCACCAACAACAAAATGTGAAAGAAGTTTTTTTGTATTTAATCATATGATTTCAATCCAGAAATACGCAGAGTTCAATAACCTACCTACCTCTTTCCTTTTAAGCATGTGTTTTTTTTCATTCTTTCTCCTGTGTGGATCTCTCTCTCGGTTCTCGGCTGTATGTGTGCTGTTTTTTTTATATATATGTATAATGTATAAATATATATATTCATTCTTTTTTCGTTCTTTTCGACATGATACAATTCGATTTGAAGAAGAGTTTTTCGTGTACGATGATCGTTTCATATGTTCATGTTTGAAAGGAGGAAGAGAAAAAATCAACACACACACACATGGAGACAGGCACATACCGAAAGTGAAGATTCACTTAGATTCTCAACTAATGTTCAGTCCATATCGTTTTCAGTGTACAAAAATTTGATATGATATGTATAGAATGATGAGCACGTTGTTCAGCTATTGCTTCTGGTATTGCGATTTACTTGGTTGTAGCGCATTCTGTCGCTATTAAGAGAGTGCCGATCGCTTCAATGTTCACATCTTCACTTGATGAATGATTTTGAATCGACGAAGACAAACGAACTAGAATGGACAGAAGGAAACATTCCCTCTCATTCTCTCTCTCTATCACTTCGGCCATTTAGAATAAAATGCTTAAACAGGCATTAAGTCATACCTCATAAGTCATGCAATGTATAAAACTGAACAAAAATAAAAAGAATAAAGCAAAATGTGGTGAGAGACATAAAACAAGAGAGAGAAAACAAAATGTGTATATTGATGCGTATTTTACGCGTTCAAACGATCAATTTTGTTGCTGCTCGCAAATTTCGAATTATAAATAGATTGATGCGGAATCAGTTCGGTTTGGTAGGCATGTTCGTATTAATTTTACATAAATGGGTAAATAAGGGAGCAATGGTTTTTTTTATTTCTTTCAATGGGCCCAAGTGGCTATACTATTAAGAATTGATGTGTATGCTTCCTCAATTGCTCTCTTTCTGTATTGCTGCAGCAGGCCGCTTCTGTGTTTTATTTTTCACGCCAGGCCACTTCGATAATTTATTCGACGGGAGTCAAGTTATCTGGCGATATTATTAGCCAACATACAAAGGCGCAATCGAACGGAAAAACGAACTGATAACTTTGTTTCTGGTTTTGTTTGCAATTTGTTGTCGGTCTAATGCGTTTATCGTTCAAGCCATACACACACACGCATCTTTGTTCACAATTCGCACTTCTTTCGTTCTCACATTTGCGCTGCTGCAAATAATCGAATCGCCTTTCTTTTATCTCACTTCGCCACTCAACATGCACACACTTCATTATCAGTAGTTACGATCAAATTAGCATTTTGTTAGTCATTTAATGCAATCAATATCCGATTGCATAACCAAAAACTGGATCAATCCTGAACGCAAACGCAACCGCCAAATGATCATCAACTATATATAAAAACGTTCACATGAGCAAACATTCATTCTTGGTGAGTGTGTGCACTGAAAAAAACCTGCATTTTTCAAATGTTTCAGCCCATTGTTGTTTAAAATTGTTGTCATCATTTTCACACTTAGTTATTCGCACGATGTAAAATGCCACAGACCGGCTAGTTATGCAGGCAAACAAATTCAATTTCCATACAAAGTCGACAAATTCACAAAAAAAAACACACATTCAAACGAAACAACAACAGGCATTGACCGGTGTGTTGATAAGGAATAGTTATAGCGAATGCGAACAAATAAAAGGGAATAGCGCAAAAATAATTATTACAGTCGAAGTCTGGGTCAGAACAGAAAGCATGCACATTGCATACGAAACGCATTCACGTAATATCTATTACCGAATGGGCGATAGAGTGATCCGAACGCGCGCGCACGCTCACACTCGTCCATTTGCCTGCTCTCTTCATGTGTGAGCTGTTTTAAATGAAAAAAATAAAATAATAATGTATACATATACATTGCATTCTTTTTTATGATTTATACTTGAACTTAACATTTGTTTGGGACAAAAAACTAGTTGCTTTTGTTGTTGTTGCGGTCTCTATCGAGTGCTACTCAAAACTTGGCGTTTTTTTTTTGTCGCTTCAGTTTTGTTTCCTTCTCTCTGTTCATTTTCAGCTAATAACACGAATACACATTGAAACTTGTTCAGCGCTTAATGAACGTATTCACACAATATTTCAAAAATTTTCGAACGACAAAATAATAATAAGCGATAGGTTTGTGTTTATAGTTTTTCCACTTCTTATAATATTAGTTTTCTGTTTTGTACCGATCATTCAACGACATTATCGCCGTGAGATTTCAGAGCATGAGATCATTTGGTTTTTTGTTTCAATTGGTCGTGGTAGATTAGTGAACGACCACGACCAAAATACCAAAATCAGTGAACGAGATAAGCGAAATGCTAAAGATAAGCTTAAGAATGTGTGCACACCAAACACACGGAAACAAATAGGCTCGATGCGATAATATATGCATGAAGAGCATGGTGTATTTTGGATTTGAGTGACCAAACCACATCTATATCTCGTTACACGTAAGACTGTCCACTTCTCGACTTATATAAATTAAAATATATCGCTGAGGCAATTAAATATGCATATACGAAATTTAGCAATGCCCAAATTATATTCATTCGTTCTCTCTTTCTCTCAGCTATATATAGAATTTCCTCACGACCCATCATCGGTCACCATCCGCACGAAACATATAAATATATAATTTTGAGCAACAAATGCAATCCTAAAAAATGGACAAAAAGGGAATTCGCGCTCTGAACTGTGGAAAAAAGCGAATAATTCGTTTGTGAAAACCAAATGAAGAAAATTTGTTATAAAGCACATTTTTTCGAGGCCGAAAATAATTCTTAAGCAACCAAACACCACACTAACGTACATGTTCTTATATATGCTTTCTGGAGTTCGTCAAACCGTTCACATAAATCCTCGATGTCTAGTCAAAAAGTCATATGCAGTAGGGTGGAACGAACTTTGTAAAAATCTTAAATGAAGCTTTCTTTGCACATTTTTATCGCTTGATATCGAATTTTGATTAAAATCAAAATCGATTTCTTCGCACCATTTTCAGAACAAGAATTTTCTTATGGAAGATCTGGTCTTTTACCAAACGATTCCCATGTTGAAAATCGAAATTCTGGAGATTTCGTCATATTTTTCGTCGATAATTCGGGGATAGATAGAATGGCATGGAAGCCGGTTGAATGGCCCACCCTATACACATGCAAGCCCCTCTGAATCGGAATCGGAATGTATGCGTGTGCTTTAAAAAAATCAACTAAAATATTGTAACTACAGTATGTATTACATTGTAGTATCATCGCGTTAGCTATATACAATTGGCCGTTCGTTCGTTCATTTGTAAGCGAGTATATGTGTACATATTTGTATTTATATATATATGTATCCATCGAATCGGGCGTTCGTTGCTATGTGCACATAAAAAGAATGTGTTTTATATACACACACAATTCGAGTTCCATTACTGATTGCGTTCAGAAAAATGTTCTCCAGAGTGCAAAGACCCCATTTGTATATAAACACGAAACTCGGTCATATACGTACTCGGTTTATTGTTATTATCTTTCGTTCGTTTCCACTATCTCGCTCTGGTTGCTCTCGCTTGCCCATCTGTGCGCTCGCTGGTTTATCTTTTCATATCATACACTTTTCGTTTACTCGATCATCGGTCGTTGTTGTTGTCGTCGTCGTCATCATCGACGTCGATTCCTGAGAGTGCTTTTTTCTCTGTCTCTTTTTCATTTCTTTTCCGTTCATTCCATGAGATTGTTTAACATCAAACCCATCTCGTCTTAACATAAAGCGAATGAAGCTTTCCAAACAAATATATAACACAATAACCTCTCTCACAGTGCGCGAATTCAAATGGCATACTCAAAGTTCATTCACATTCAATGTGAGAGAGAAGAAGAAATTACTACTGGCCGTGTGTGCTTACAATCAATGTTTTTCTTCTTCTTCTTCTTCTTCGACTTCAGCGTGTCGATGTATGTTTTTCCCTTGTACATGCTGTACACAAACATCTCTTTTAGCCCAGTTCGGTTCAGTGTGTTGATGTTTTCATTTCTCTTCATTCCATTTGTACTTTTTGTCTTTATATTTGTTTTACATGCGATATGTGTGGTGTTTCTCTCTCTCTCACACACACCATCTCGTTACAATCATTTTGTCATTTATTTGTTATTTTTCTCTTTCACTCGTTTTGCTTTCTTTTCGTTTGCCGGGTATAATGCAATCGATGGTTTTGCGCGATGCGTGTATTTGTGTGACCGAAGAGCTTTGTAGTGCACGAAGACGGATTCGATACCGATTGCAATGACGACAACGACCACAACGATGATTGTGATGATGATGATGACAACAACGAAACAACGCACCGTCAAATGATAATAGCAAAGTTTCTTCCGTACATGCAGATCGATCAATGATCGTATACGCGCATACACACCTACTAAATATGTAAGAAATTACATAAAAAGAAATTGAACGACCACGACCAACGACGACTTTGACGCGGTAAACCATTTTACGCACACTCGCTATATACATATATATATATCTGCAGTCTTATGCATCAGGTTTGGCCAGTCATCGATGTGTGTTCGGAATAAGCAAACATCAATGGCTTCAAATTGACATCGTTCATTAAATGCAAATTTCACATTAAAACGCTTTTGCATTTTGATCAGGCACGCACCAAATTTCAACATTTCTATTCACAATTGAATTTTTAAATTTAACTATTGAAACAAGCATTTCTTCTTATCAATTTTTGGGCAGTTGCGCATTTAATTGGCCATTCACACATTTAAATTTGGTCATGATTTTTGTTTCATTCAATAAACTGTCCTTAAAAAAAATTCTCAATTTGATATTTAATGGCATGCCATTGATAAATCTGTAAACATCGACCTTTCTTCATCGTTCATGAACTAATCACATTTTCAATTCGAGCTCATTGTCACATTCGATGCCGATATTTATTGAGAATAATTTTTTTTGAGATGATGATGCAATAGTGGGGTGTAATAAGACAATATTGATATGGATAACGATAAGTTTTTGTCAATCGAAATTCCTTTCGATATTTTTGCAATTCTCCCAGTTAATTGAACAAAGAAGATGATTCATTGTTCAAGGCAATGACAGTTGACAACTGTGCTCAATCGATGAAGTAAAAAAAAAAGTTCTAGTTTCATAAAATCACAAATTGTTGATTTGAAAACCGGGTGCGCGGCGCACGTTGTTAATAATCCCAATGCCCAATTAATGAAACGAAAGAAATTTTTATTTTCATTCGTTGTTGATGTTGTTATTGTTGCACACGATAACTTTGTTAGATCGATTCAATTTGC
>NW_022199294.1:1073122-1158256 GCF_009176525.2 Contarinia nasturtii | reverse complement strand
GCACAAATAAATGGTTAATTACTATTAATCAAATATTTAATATGCTACTGCAAATTGATATAAATGTGTGTGGAACGATTGTGGATGTGTGGAGCGTTTAGCACTTTTTATACCATGCTCGTCATGATGGCAGTACATGTATATGGAAAAAAGGTGCAATTTTACGGCAATTCGACTCTTTTTTTCTCTCTTTCTTCATTTTTTTCTCTCCTTGCAAACACACTGATCATCATCAGCGATAACGAAGCATGCCGCATACGCACTCCACTCTCGCTAACAAACATAAACATAAACACATTGACACATACCACAAATGGAATAACTCACTTTTTCATTTTGTTGAGTTCTACACCCTAATCAAGTCGCGTTTGGTTTGTTTTTTTTTTTCTTCTCTTCTGTGCACAGCAATATCACACTCCCGCTGTATGTCGGATGCTATTTTTTTCCAGTTCATAACATTATATTGTTTTGACTGGTTATTTATGCATTGATGCGACGTGTTTTGAATGTATCTTGGACGAATCAAACGAGAATAAAATCACATTTGAAACAAATATTGAGTGTGACTGTGCGCGCGCGAACGATTGTTCACTTTATTGGATTGTATCTATATGCACAAGACAGATATCGGTTCAATCGGTATCGGTCACTTTTCAAGCAGCAATAACAAGTCTATATCACATTGCACGCATCTAATAAACTGTACGACTGAACTTCGTAACGAAACGAAGAAGAAGGAGAATAATCATGGGATTTGTGTCGATTTTCGGTCGATGTGTCGCTCACTTGCATATGTACACACAGATCCACAAAGTGCATATATATATATATACGCATCAAATCCAATGTCTATAATTATCGATAGTTCTTGTCACATTCACCGCATTTAATGCCTTTATGCTGTCCATTTGACGGGACGTGAAATGTGAATTAACTTCCTAGATCGAACGTTTTTATTTTCATTCGGAATCTTGTTCCCCTTCAGCGATTCAGCCTGCCTGCCTGCCTGTGTGCGTGTATGCTTTTATGTGAATTTTCTTTCTCATGGCATGCAAAATGCCATTTACGTTTAATTCACATTTGATTCGTATGTAAACAACAACTTGAATCGGCAGGTAGTGTATGCGTAATAACATCGTCGAGCTGTTTATATTCTTCTCGGTATTTCAACGCTGGCTTTTTATTTTACCATAACACAACACCACGCACGCATACCCACAACAGTTCGAGTCATTTCGGTTCGATTTTGATGTGATGTCGTCTTTATGTGCATAAGTGTGCGAGCAGCAGCAGCAGCGGCAACAACACGATGTATTGTGCCTTCGTTGCACCGTTTTGCATTGCATTTTCGTAGAATCGGCCAAGAAAAGTGCTCGATCACGTATTGGAGGTAAGTGTGCAGCGGCAAATGTAGATGTTAAATTGATAAATGACGACGGAATTGATCGTGTGTGTAATCGTATAATAGCTGTTGCTCTTTTCTTCTCTATCTCTTTCTCTCCCTGTTTTCGATGTAGTGTCTTTTTTTACTCGTTTGCCATCTTCAATGTGTGCAGTTTTTGCATGCACTGATTCTGGTTTGGCTCCTTTTTTTGTGCGCACACCAACATACACATGGCTCGTATTCATATACATTGCGGAAAAAAAGACGAACGAAAAACAAAAACAGCGAATGAAGAAGAAATGGAATCGCCGCTGAAAATGCGGCGTACGATCGCAATGAGGAAGTGAACTGCAAAAATATTAGGTGCAAGCTTCTCAGTTGACCTGAATTTAGGTCATCGTATTTTTTTCCTCTTTTCTCTCATCTTTCTCTCGTTACTCGTTCTGCGTGCGCGAAGGCGCGCGCGCGCTCGCTCGTTCAATCTGGTTGATGGCTGATTTGCTGCATGCTCGTTCATATTTATATGTTTTTTTTCCTCTTCTTCATCATTCGACGTAATTTCTAGCGTGTACATTGGTTCTTGTTTCCTTGTGGTGTTTGCTGCTATCGCTGCCGTTGCTTCTTTCCACTTCTTTTGCTCTCACACTCATCGCCGAGTCGAAGTGTACATTTGCACATAGCATATAGCAGTGAGTTGTTGTATGGTTGCGAGAGCGCGCGCGATCATTCGTTCAACTAGCAAGTCGAGCGAAATGTTATGACTGAGAATGCATATGCGCGCATTTGAATGTGTTTTGTTGTGGTTTGTTTGGATTGTGAATGCATTTTTTTCTCTATCATTTCTTTCTTCAATGCTCTTTTTCAGTCCATAAGTTAAATAATATGCTTTAACGTGTGTGTTTTTATTTTTGCTGCTATTTTTTTTTCGTTGTCGTTGTTGGTGTTTTTCCCCTTTGTTTTCATGTGGTTTTTTTCCATTTGGATATTTGTTGTTGTTGCTTCCATTTCGTCGTTGGTGCTTTGTTGCTGCGATAGAAATGGTGTTTGAATGTTTTTTGTGATGTAGTAAATTGCTTTTCAAGTTATTTTATGCATTTCGAATTCTTCGTTTGGGTGAAATGGTATTTTCCAGAATGTTTGAGATGCCGGTCGCGACCGATTACGCGGTGCATTCAAATGTGTGACAGTGTTTGATTGCATTTCATAATATTGGGTTGAAGAGAATAGAAAAAAAGCTCATAAATTGTACATCAATTTGGAACGGAATTCCGAATGCATCGCTGCATTATAATCTCCAATTTTAAATCGCTGTTGTTGTTGTTTTTTTGTTTTCCATCTCGTCTCAATCATTTTTCCATATAATTGATGTTGAATACATGTATATTTGCTGCAGTCGAAACCGTGCTTGTTTGATTACAAAGTCAACAAGAATACAATCTTCTTAATAATGTTCTGCTCCATCTCAAAAATGCAGTCATTCTTTCAAACAACAACACGAAGATGAAGAGAGAAAAAAGATGAAATAAATCTCTGAATTTATCTTGCTTCGGGTTTTTGGAACGATGAACTTTTTATATATGTTTGCATAACGGGCCACAAGATAGAATCATTCGCCTTTCATTTTGCCCATTCATTTTATTTGACTTTCTCGAGAATGCGTGACTAAGAACACCACTGTGCTAATTCCCTATTCGACGCGTGATTGGGCAGCCCACTATTACATTACATCACATCATGCAATCACTCCATTTGGACACTTTCCTGTGCGATTCTGGTGCTGTGTGCAACGAACATGTTCCATTTAATGGTTACAACTTAAAAATCAACAGTAAATAACAATAATAATAAAACAAAACAACAACCAACCGAACAGATTTCCTCGTATCAAGAAATGGGAGATGGTAAAAAAATGCCTACGATACGAACCGTATTCGTAAATCACTTGCGTTGCCCGACTCAATTTGCATTTGGCTTATATATTTTGCGTTCATCCTTTTTTGTTTGGGCGAACAGAAGAGAGGTAACGGACGCAATGGCGACGAGAACGAAGAACGACCAACGACGATGACGACGACGGTGGCGGCGGTGGCGGTGGCGGCGGCGGCGGTGGCGGTGTGGTATTCTGTGCTGTTGGTATTCATTTGGTTTATATTTGCGCTGTGTGAGCATCGCGATCGCTTTGACCACCGATCATATGGTTACCGTAGAAATAAACGTAAAAATTAGATCAAACAACGGTACAATGCCGTAACAGAAATCTGCCAACAGTAACAAAGCGCACACGGTTAAATATACACAATAACTGTTTCTTCTCGTCATCGGTTTTTTTCCTCTCTTCTCCTTCTCTCTCTCTCTCTCTCTCTCTCTCTCGCTCAATTGACTCTTTTTTCATATATTTATTTATATATATTTCCTTTTATTTGTGTGTGCATGGAGAATGGAATGATATGTTGATTCTTTCATCGGGTTTTTTACAACGTTTTGTAGAATTTATTCGTCTTTTGCAATACCGTTACTTTCTGATTAAACGAGCAGAGACAAACCATTTGGAAAGGTTCTTCTTTTTTGTATTCCGCATTTGAACGGCTGTGTGTGATTCTTTGACATTATTTCTTATGGCTTGGCACTATCCGTAACTCAGAAGTATGCGATATATGCTTAAAATATAAAATGAATAAAGAATAACCACAAATACGATATCAATAAGCGGAAAATATGTGGTAAGAGCTTTGTTCTGTACGTTGGAATTATATACACAAGCTATGTTTATCAAATAGAATAGAAGGGCTTCAACGATATTCAACTCAAGCTAGAGGCGTCGGTTTCGGACCACATTGATCGAAACCAAAATGAAGAACCAACAAAGGTCCGAAAAAAAGAAGAATTCTTTCGAAATCATATTTAAATAAATCGTTGGGCCGTAAAATCTAATATGTAAATGCTTTTCAGCAAATCTACGCAACTTTGATGTTTAGTGAAACAGTGAAAAAGAACCGAACAACGAAAAATAAATATATACTTTTCACGTGTGAAAATCGTTAATTACTTTGAATACGCAAAAAAACTCCATTCTCTCTTTAGAAAAAGAATTTGAACATTTGAATTCATTAGAGCGATATGATCGTTTTATTATTGCTGAAAATAGCTCGAGTCGTTCATGTTGTGCGTTTTGTGAAAATCGATTCAAAGAAGAACCTTTGAGAAAGGTCATGAAAAAATAAACAAGTTATGATAATGACGTCGATAGATATTCGCTTAGATGTGGAAAGAATGTCAATTTGCGAATTTGTAGAAAATGTAGCAAAAATTCTCCGAAAATAGAGTTCATCAATCGATATTTGTATGTGTTCTTATCCAAAACATGCTGGCGATAAAAAGTATTGTAAATAAAAATGAGAAGAAATTACAGAAGAACTTTTTTCCTTTCCATTTGCCATCGCTTTACATTTGAATTCTCTAGAATGAATACAGCGTATGATACGGTCGCACACCAAAGTTTGTTTTTACATAAATTTTTTGCTGTATTTTGTATGACGGTGTTTCGCTTTGAAATAAAACCTTTCCATACGCTGTTTTTATTCTATAGCAATCATTTTTACAATGTTAATGGTGCTTAATTTGAGCGCTGTGTTAATTTCTCCGCTGCGAAAAAAATGCCCATAAATTTTCATAAAAAGCAATTGCAAACAATGGTAAAAGTATCGTGCGATTTCTTTTCGCTTTATAAATTGAGTTGGTGTGTGTATGGTGTCAATTTAGTTATTCGAAGTTGTTGTTATGGCGAAAAAAAAAATTCTCTGAAAAATGTGTCCACGTCAATTGGTTTGAAAGTGGCGTATGAAAGAAAGAATCGTTTTGGATTCCGTTAATTGATGCGCGATACGAAAAGAGCATCATTAAGGGCATGAATTGATCGTTTGGTTGGCACACAACACATCTCGCTTGTTGGTATGCGATACGTTTTCAATTTGAATGGGCTTCAATTGTCTTCTTTTTTTCATTTTTTGCAATAATGAGCGTGAGGCGGCGTGCGTAAGCGAGCGATTGAGTATGTGCGCGATATGAGTGCGTTATTCTCTTCAATTATGCGAATCATTTATCTCTACATTGTATCTCTCAAGATGATGAGATTCGAAATAAATTTAACAAGAAGAAAGCGAACGAATCGTGTAGAGAAAAAAAAGCACTACTATGAAGAGTGGCAACAGTAATACGCAAAGTACTCGCACAATATATAAATGTTCATGTGCTCGCGCCCAAGCATCAGGCGTGCGCGCGAGAGAGAAATATACAGCATGTAGCAGAGAGTGTACATATGAGACGATAGACGCAAAAAATTACAGTTCATCGAACAAAAGTTTAAGCTAACTGTATTTTGAACACATCGTTGATGGCGAGATCGTATTCAGTTGAATATGCGCCAGCAATGGGCAACGTCAGTCGCAGTAGCAACCACGACACACACACACACGAAAAATCATTAATTTTTGAGGTCTTTTTTCTTTGATATTTTTTTAGTATGGCTGATTTACGTGTGAATAAAAAAAATCAAAGTCGGAAGAGAACAACAAAATGCCGAAAAATCGGCTGCTGCTGAGAAGAAATGCACAACTGAAGACAGCATGAAAGACAGCGACCATCAAAGAAAGGTTTAAATGTACTGAGAGCCGGCAGTCTATATTCTCATTAATACAATCATTGTAGACCTATTCTGAACGCGATCTTGCACAAGCAAAAATGTACCGTTTGATTTTGTAAACTGCTCTTTCCTCTCTCTCTCCTCGTATTTTTGACTGTGTATGCTTTTTCGTCGATGATTTTTCATTCGCTTGTTCGCTAGGTCTTTCTTCTTTCACCTTTCATCGATCGATGACCGAAATGGTAAATTCATAGGTGTGCGCAAACGAGCCCGTACATATATATACATTTTTTGGCGTCATGGCATGCACGAATCACATGAATCACGATTTATGTTCGGTATCGTGTTGACGAAAGAACCAAAATAAAAAGGTACTTGATGCCGTTACTTCAAAAATTGTTGCGGATCTTTCGCTGTCTCTCTTTCTCTCTCGATCTCTTCATTTAATCGAATCGAGCAAAAAGCCACATTGAACTTTCTTTTGCACTGTAATGAGGTTATTGTTAATTTTTCAAAATGTTAAATGATTCCTATTGTCATTGTCATGGGTTTTTGTTTTCGTTGGCCGTTATTTATTCAAAATCGCTCCAGTGGGTTGAATTGAATGTTCAAGCTCTCGGGTTAATGTACTTTTCACCAATTAATTTTACATACAAAATTGAAACTGAACTCGGTTCGCCAAATCGAGATAATTTGCTGAACAAACATCTGATTCATGACATGAGCTCCTGCTAATGTCTGAACTCAAAAGTACCGCCACTTTCATCGTGATGCCATTATTCGTCAACAACATCTTTCTAATGAACGCTTTCTAGAAGCAAAAATCAGCGCATTTTATTTATCGAAAGGCCAATGACTTTGAGTGACTTGGTTTTTGTGAATGGTTGCGCTTTGTATGTATGTGTGCTACTCAATCTACATTTTTCATCAAAATAAAGTACACACAAGACATGTTGCACATTTATTCCAATGGGTCTATACAAAGAGAAAGTTGGCAAATTGTTATTACTATTATTCTTCTTCTTTTTTTTGTATATATTTTGTTTTTAAATTCACATTCATATGAGCACCATGAATAAATAATATCGTCTAAATTGTGCTTAATTTCTCTTTGTTTCTTTTTATTCAACTAAATGGCTCGACACACAATCTCCGATCGAAACGTCAATTAAGCATTTTCTAGTCACACGCATTGAATGTGTGCTATGGTTAAATCGAAATGACGCGAATACGCGATATGGGCGTCTGTGAGTGTGAGTCAGGAAATATCTCGAATCAATTGGAATTATATTGGTCGAAATTAGCGACTTCGTGGAAGTGAAAATGCTAAATATATGGATGCATGCATGTGTTAGAAAAGAAACCATTCGATTCAATGGAAATTAACCCACGTCAATGCGTGTGAATCTTATTTTGGCGTGTTGATTTTACGAACGAAACGGTTATAATTTAATGCGACAGATGGACTAGTCAAGTGGGTCACAAACAAATAGATGCCTCATCTTTGTCGTCACATAGTTTTCATTGGAAACGATAAACAATTTTCGGACGGAGCGATGATAAAGTTTTCGAATGAAATGCCATACAAAAACAAACTCATTAAATGAACGAAACCGTTAAGTCTCGATGGTTCTTCGGCCAGAGATAAACACTTGAACCATGCAATTAAAATTCGTTTGTGATAGGTCAAGATTGGAATAATTACAGATATTTTATCGCTTTGTAGAACTGTGGTGCCATAAATCAAGCGTGGAACCGCTACACAAACTCGAATCGACCGTTTTAAATTGCTACTGTAAAATTGTGTGTGTTTTTTTTTCTTTCGAAATATGAAATCTCGGTTTTATTTCCGAGCCAAAAAATGGACGAGCACAAAAACTGAGTGAAGCGAAGAGAATGCTTTTATTGCCATTTATTGATAATTCACAGCAGATTGGCCGACAGCTTATTTACACTACTTAGCAAAGAGAAAATTACAGGGGCGACAACTTAATGTGGCCACCATCATCATCATCATCGTTGTTATTTATCGCCATGAAAGACTCACATTAATTTTCAGACCATTAATGAAATGCAAATAGGAACGAATTTATCAATATTCATAACTGTGTGATGATCATTTGTGTCTTAGGATTTTTTCTCTCTTTTTTCTCAAAAAATGTGATCTTTAAAATGGGCACAATATATTTTGCGTCGAATAAAGTCAATAACAAACAACTGCTGATCAGCGGCACGTAGTGAGACAAATACATCGTTCGCCTCTATTGATGTGTGAATAGAGGAAATTCAAAACAGAAATAAACATAAGAGGTTTGTGATTAAAGAGAAAGTTTTGCACAAACAACACAAAACGGTTGTCCATACACACACGATGGCGATAAGTCAAAAGCAGCAACAAAAACACCACACCACCAACTTCTTCAGCTTTGGAACAGTGTCGAAGAGTCTGTTAAAAATACACCTGAAGAAAATCACTGAGCAAGGAAAAAAAACATACGACAGATAACAACACGAACGAAAATAAAAAAGAAAATACACATCACGGCACACAGCCCAGCACTTCGTATAACCTGTGCGAAATTGCTTATGTTAATTTCATACACATCATATCGAATCGCATATTGCATCTTCTCGCTCGTTCCCGGTCGTTTGCTCGCTCGCTCTCGCATCAGTGATGTTATGCGAGTGCACAAAGAATCCATCGAATCCCAAGTATGGATGTTGGTTAGTTTTAATATAAGCGTTTTCGCAGCGATTTTAAATTAGCTTATGCCATATCTCTTAACTAATAATAACCTGTGATTCTGTTTTTGCATGCAAAAATCAAAGAGAGATGCTGAGAAATTTTCACAAACGCAAACACACCGATGATGATGATGATGATGGTGATGCCAAAGCTAAACAAGCACACAACTTGATGCAGTCTCTTGGAAAATGCAACAGCAGCATTTGGTATGGTGATATGGGTACTGTGCACGCATCATCATTGTCGTTGGCCGTGTGAATGTTTTGGATTTGCTGCTGGATGTATTTTATATACAAAATCTGCCATATAAATATATATATACAGAAATACAGATCTTGTTTATAAGGTTTTTTTTTATTTAAGTTGGAGTTGATAATATTTTTTTTCGCGAGCAAAAGAGCGCACTAATGGGCACGCACAAAAAGAGAAATCCAACTTAGCCTCATTGCACAGCAAACTTCCTCTTTCGGACCGAAAATGGCAAGAAATTTCTTATTCATTTGAATGATTTATGAAACGGAGTGCAAAACAAAATTAAATTGTGCACACACACATACATCGTACGTCGGATGCTTTAGATGGAATGCATTTTGCTCTGATTACGTGTCTAATGAATCACCTTTGAAATATATTAACTCCCCTCATGCAGATGGATATTGTGTGCAAGCAAATGCACCGGAATCATGATGTTTTTTCTTCTTTTTTCTCATCTGTGCAGCGTGAAAAATTTTAATAGCGCGTCGGTGTCCAAAACTAACATATTTGGTGTTTGTGGTATTACACACATGAAGCCACAATCATCTAGCAGCCTCACACACACCGATTTTCAGATTAGATTTCAGATGTCTAGCCATACGGCAAACAAAAATATCCACACACACACCACACCGGGGGAAAAACAGCATCTACACAAAGCAATCGGCGAGAAAAAGTAAAAAAAATGTAAACACAATGGCAGAGCGCGGCAAAGACGAACAACAAAAAAAAACAGACAAAAAAAATAATGTAAGATCAGGGAAAAAAATCGCATATGTATGAAATTCAACCGTCATCTATATCAAATTTAGAAAAATTAACAAGAGAGACCGACCGTGTTACAAACGAGAGAAATCAAGGAAAGTATTGCAGCCGACGCTTTTCTTTCACCATCGGCACACTTCGATCGAACAGACTATGTAATTTCACAGCCATAAAAGAATAGAAATTAATAGAATGAAAAATGTGTGTGTGTGAGAGAGAAATCAGATTTGGCATGCGGAGGCAATAGCATACCTTTCCTTCGGCAACAGCAGCCAAATCAATTTAAGCAATCAACTTCCTCTACCGCACGTTCCAATAATACCCGATACCATTTCACTTTAATTTCGTTTTCTAATGGCATTTTTCTTTCACTCCTCCAAGTGAATTTGCAGCACCGGCACATTTGGTGAAATAAGACGAAGAGAAGAAGAAAAAAACAACATACCTAAACGACATTAAAACCAAATGCACAATACAATGATGAAGACGAAACAAAAAACAGCTCGGAAAAAATTCTGTTCCGCGGTGTGTTTGAGAGAGTGCGCGTGAAAAAAAAACCATATGGATTCAATCGAGAGAGAGTATGTGTGTTTTTATTGTATTGTTATTGTGTGTGCAAAATTACATTTAATTTTTTACTTTCCTTTTCAAGCACATTCATTTAGATGATATGCGAGATATCTAAACTATGGTTTTTTTTTCTTCTTTTTTTTTTTTTAACTTAACACATTTACCACGAGAAATGATGGCGATGGCAACCGCCGTGACAGTGTATGCCATCGAACAGTTATCGCCTCTCCTCGAAGCCAACGCTGTATTGTTTGCTCGTAAACAGATGGTATATCCGGCATCTTATCTTTTTATTAGCGTAAAAAAAACGCAACAGCGGTAGTTGATCGCAAACTATTTTTATTCATCCACCGAAAAAAAGGAAAGCAGAAAAAAACGACACACGGATAGAAACGGAGAAATCAACTGCTAGATGATGACGAAGAAGAACAAGACGGAGAAGAAGAAGGAAGAGAGAAAAATCTGACAACATCACCTACGTATGGTTTATTGTGCAGAATAAGGCACTTTTAAACGCCACCACCACCATCAATAATACATCAGTTGAAGGATCTCTTATTGTAACAAATATTAGGCGCGATATCACAGTAGCAACGCAGAAACAGGCACATCGAATACACACTCACACTGGCGTAGAAAGAGAGAATAGAAAAATAACAACAACAATTCAATTTGGAATTGCTCTTGAGATTCCTTTTTGCTCGCATTTTTCGTATTGGTTTTGTTTTCATAGGTAAATGTGTTTGCCCGTGTGCATTGTATGTTGACGCATGCACCACATACCCACTGATCACACGGCACACGTATCGAAACATACAATCGAATAGAGAAGAGCAATAACATCAGATGTGGAACAAAAAACGCACATATCAACTTCATATGCTTCACTCTCGATTAAGGGAAATCAATCGATGGCACACGCTACTTTCCCTTTGAGCCACATCAACAACAACAATAGCACACAACAACTACCAATTACTGCATTTTTTACGTATGCTCGACGTTTTTTTTTCTTCTTCTGTTGTATTCATATATATCCACAATCGTTTTGTGGGCTGTTGTTTTATTTTCGTCACATTGCCTATTGCACGCTCCTCATAACTTCTTTTCTTCATTCTAAAACCATTTCATTTTTTTATGATTTCACTCCTCCTCTCTCTCTCTCTGTCAATTTCATTTTCAAACCAATCATTTTTTTCAGCTCATTTTTTTTCATATCGATCTTTTTTTCATATCGATTTTTTTTGCGTGCTATCAATGTGGCACACCAAAAAAATGCCAGAAGTTAAGTGAAACCGAAAGAATGGAAAAGAAACAACAACAAAAAAAACAGAAGTCGAAGTAAAAGTGAAAAATAGGAAATATGTGAATACACCAACAACAAAAAAACGCTAGAAAACAACAGTAATTCTATTTAAATAGGATCGACCAAATTTGGTTGCTTCCTTTTTGTTTCGTATACCTCATGATTGTGTAATAATGCTGAGTTTTTTTTTTGTCTCACTTTTATTACCTATTGTCAGGAGCTACAAAAAATGTACACCAAAAAAACATATTGTGGTATTTTATTAAATATCGAATAAACCAGAATTTAAAAAAATTAATAGGCAAAAAATCATCGATGAAAATTAAATGTTTGTTTTTATTTAAAATTATTGAAATGCATATTTATTGACATTTATTCACCATTTATCTGTTGTTTGAATGCACATATGTATGCAGAAAAAATCCTCTTCCGACCACACAAATGGACTGCGACAACAAACGCCAGACAAAATTCGGTTAGGTTACAGTTAGTTGACGTCCGCATTTGATATTGATTCATTCATGTTCGAAAATGCATCAAAACCGTTGATTTGAAAATGGGCATTTTTTCTGCATGAAGCATCACATTTGCTTGGATCAAATGAGTCAATCTCATATCATTATTAACATATTTCATGCAGAATTGGAGTAAAACGGAATTGAAGTAAATACATGACTCATTAATCATGAAAGTAAAGTGTGATAATTTCACGTTTTCACCGATCGACAACATGGTAGCTCTGCATAAATTCATCAATAAAATCATCCGTTTTTCATAAAATGCGCTTGGGTGAAATTTTTAACGTTTTTACTCTTTTTTGGACCGGTCTTTGCTACAATTATTCCATCGATTATTTTTTTTCCGTCGTAAATTGTCAATGAATATTAGTCATGTATCGAACATTCTATAAAAAGTGTTAGTACATAAAGAGTTCGACACCCGACCCAATTAAAATATTTTATCAATTTTTTGCGATACAAAACAGCAATGTATGACTCATCGTGTCGTTTGTTTTGTTATACATTTCAATTTAGCAAGTATAAAACGGCTTTTTACATCAGTAAAAAATAACATTTATGAGAGAAAAACAAATGGTTTGGATTTTGTCAATTGGATTATAATATTGATACAGTTTGATTTGCCTAATATGCTCGCTCATGCATCACAATGTGTGTCACTTTTTTATGCCCAAACATGACGGATAATAATGAAGTCTTTAAAATTGGCTATCCAAACGTACAAGCGATGATAACATTTTCGTGATGTGGAAAATGAATACTCACACTGAGTTGCAAAAACAAATGTTCGTGTTAACAAACGTTGTGATAAAATTCTTTCTGAATTCCTCAGACTGACTAAAATTTTATGAAAATTTAAGGAATTTATATCATGAGATGTAAATTATAATTGCTAACAGCACTTTTTTTAGAGCAATGAAATCAAAATGACAATATTTTATCTCTAATATTTCTGAACGATTTCTGATAAGAAACTTAAGTTTATGGAAAACAATTTGAAATAAAAAAAAAAAACAGAACTCTTCACCAAATGCGCACCGCAACGAGAACAAGTGTAAAGAAATTACTAAATAAGCTTTCGCTTTGAAAATTTACATGAACTTGAACTCTGCATTTCAATTTACTCTTAGCAAATTACAAAACCCGACTTTAGCACAAACAATTTCGTTCGAGAAAAGATCTTGATCGAGTGTGGGCATTAATGTGGGCATTCCTACTCTAAAGTGTATAAAATTCTTCTATTTGCCACCAGATGGCGCTGGATACCGTTTGTATCTTTTGGTTCATTGAGAACGGTTTTCATTATTACTTTCAATGAGTGATACAAAAATGCATTATTTATATTAAAGTGGTTGCATTCGTCAATATTTATTAGACCATATGCACCCTCGTATGCATTCGTATGCAGAAACAATTGTCATTTGAATGCATAAACAACTATATTAGGGGAAGTATTGGTCGCAACCGGCATTGGTGCGCAGGTCAATGAAATTCCATACATTTTATGTTATCGTACATATATATCTTTTGTATGGCAAGCTGTTTACTCTCGTCAATACATCAGTTTATACTCAGCTGTGTATCGATGCGTTTGTATTTTCTAACAACGGTAAATCGTTGATTTTCTCATTTATAAACAAAATATTATAAACATAAATGTCCAATAAAACAAAAACATAAAATCGAGAAATGGAATAGTGTAATATTTGATTGTCTTCATTTTAAGTGTTTCAATCGATTTATTCAAACTCATCTTTCTTAATCACCTTTAGTGTTATTTGTGTATTGTGTTGTATGCTGTTTATATTTTTGGTACTCTGTGTTCATGTGACGCTTCGATAAAATTCGATAGACTTTGTGTGTTTGGATGGGGGAGTACTTAAAGTTGCAGAACCATTTTCTCATTTTCTCAAATGCATAAAAGTGAATGCGTTCGGTAGGAGGGTTCGTTGCAAATAAGCATTGCTGATTAAAGAAACCCCTGTGCTCTCTCGCATAGACTCATAAAAATGAACGCATGCAACAATATGGGCTTCGTTATTTTGGTTGCGCTTCGTTGACAACGACATATACTACATGAAATGTTTGGAATGTTTCATTATACCTTTTAGCAAGCAATAAAACGGAATACATCTAGGAATACATTCGTTCAATAATGCACGCAAAATTGCGTTCGGTTAGTTGTGGTAAAATGCTGCAATGCTGACAAAAAGTTCACAGTCGTAATAAACATTTTGTGTGGGTTGAACGCAAATAAAAAGCGTGTATGTATTGTATTGAAAATTCCATATAAAATAATTCCGAATATTTCTTCCTGCGCCAAAAACAAAGAACGAAGTTCGAAATTGAATTTTGCCTCAAAGCAATAATATTAGCAGTCGAGTCAATCAGAGCAAAAAGCAAATTAACGAAAGTGAAATTGGTGAGTGGTTGTTAGTGACAGCAGGTGAAGGGTGTGTTGAATACATAATGGAGGAGGAATTACGGTGTCCGTTTTGTAAAGAACTCTATGTAAATCCAGTGCTATTGCCGTGTTACCATGGATTATGTTTAACGTGTGCACTAGACACACAAGTACAAATTGTAAACAATGGCAGTAACAAAAATAATTCAACAGCATCCACATCACAAGTTTATCAAGTGCCCGTCGGTAATCATCAAGCTCAACAATGTCAAAATCAAACGTCGTCGTTATCTCGCAAAAACTCGGGCGAAAGTTCGGCCAATTCGAGCACATCGGAGAGTATGTCATCCGATCAAGAAGGTGATAAAGTTAGTATTTTAAGTGAAGCTGATTCGGGTGTCATTTGCAATACATCACGCCCCAATTCATATGCTGGAACGTTGAATTTGCAAGCATTGTGTCCGCCGTCTGGTGGTGCCGTCTATTCATTATCGTGTCCCGTATGCCGTAAAATTGTGTTCTTTGATGATGGTGGCGCACGTAACCTACCCAGGTACCGTACAATGGAAACAATAATCGATCGATTTTGTGAGCGCGAGGCATTGCGATGTCAAATGTGTGCAATTGATCCGAAAACAGCGACAGTTATATGTGAACAGTGTGAAATTCGGTATTGTGATAGTTGCCGTGATCTGTGTCATCCAGCTCGTGGACCATTGGCGAAACACACATTGATTGTACCGCGCGGCGGTGGTGTTGCAACAACAACAACCCGAAAATTAGTTTGCATCGAACACTGCACAGAACCATTGACCGTATTTTGT
Organism: Contarinia nasturtii; assembly: GCF_009176525.2. Taxonomy (NCBI): domain Eukaryota; kingdom Metazoa; phylum Arthropoda; class Insecta; order Diptera; family Cecidomyiidae; genus Contarinia; species Contarinia nasturtii. The sequence goes on along the minus strand of NW_022199294.1, from coordinate 1,142,845 downwards.
TTAACGTGTAAAAGTGCATTGTGCCAACGATGCCTGTGTGATAGTCGTCATCAATGCCATGAAATTCAATCAATCGCCACTATTTGTAAATCACAAAAGGTATTGTTTCCCCTCGTTTTTTCTTTAGAAAATCATAAATCACCTTTTCACCCTAATACTACTGTCGAAAAATCCAAAACATCAACTTTACCATCAAAATGAGAAAATTGATTCGAATTTCCGAGGAATGAAAATAGATAGACACCGACACCTTGAGTCGTATTTAAAATACCAGGATTTCATTACAGAGAACTATTAATACAAGAAATTTCTTATTAACAAAGATGATTTTTCCGTTTAATAATTGTTCGTTAGTAGATTGGATTTTTCTTCCTTTTTTTGATTACTGAATTTTATTGGTATTTTTTTACAAAAATTTCACGCAAATAGTAGTTATTCACGGAATTTTATAAATTGTCTTACTTTCATTCCGAATTCTATGCGAATTGATCGAATTCACGCATTTTTTCAGACAATCCTTTCAAATATGTTCGCATAAAAGTTGCAAAATATCGTATAAATTGTGACGTTTTGCTCGAAATTCGATCCTAGAGCTGCAATTGGTGAATAAATGACTGATTTTTGAGGAAAGAACAAAAATTGCATGAAAATCAAAAACTTGAAAGAACAAAAACAAGACAAATAGCCGATATAATTTCTGTTCAATGACCCCAGAGCATATAAAACGAGTACGATAGCATTTGCTTCATAATGCAAAGTAAATCTTCCAAAATAGAACGATGTGTTAGAGTTGAACGATAAAACTCATAAAATTACATGAACAAATCGCTTTAATTCAATTAAACTTTAAATCAAATCTTAAACTCAACAATTGTAAATGTTCGAGTGAATAAATACCGTCATTGTTCCCCTATCTCACACTTTCAATAGCAATAGTCATACAAATACTCAAGTAATTGTAATTGAAAACGTCCAAATTCGTTTTGAGTGCACAAAACTGGCTCTGTTTCATAGGGTTCAGCCCAGTTTAAATTCGAGAAAAGAATAAAATGTTTCACGCAACATTCAACATTGTAGGAGAATGAAAGTGTCTTGAATAAATCTTAAATCGCCTTTCTTCTATTACTGAATACGTTTATCTCTGGAAGCCTGTCCCATAAATTGTATATACAATCGATAATAATACTGTAAATAGGGAGCCATTGAATAATTTTATTATGTGTTGTTCAGCGCTTGTGCCAGCAATGATATAACTCATAATAGGCGATAAACTCTTATCGATGAAGAAACAGACAGACAATACGGTTTACATTATGTGAATAGTCAGCGATTCATTTCACTCGGCTTACTTTGTATATTGGTTCGGTTAATTCAACATCGCGCTGACAGATGCTTTTATTGAACGGATTTTAAATTATCATGACATGAGCACGATGAAAATTTTGCATGAAATTACATTACATTAAGCAATATTGACAGTTAATGATATGATTTAAATATATATTATTCAAGCAAATAAAATGGAACGCATGAATAAGATTAATTTTGATGCATATATTTTTCTTCGCTAAACAGACGGAACTCTCGCAAAACTTGCAGCAATTGTCGGAGAAAGCCAGATCTACAACGGAATTTATCCAAAGACTGAAGGGAATGAGTGATAAAGTGACGGTAAATGTTACTCTGCGTCTCTGAGGAGGTGGAATCGTGACAAGGAGGCGCTCTTTTCCTCCTTGTTTTCCGCTCCCCAGACGAACAGTTTCTATACCTTTATTTCATTTGCCCTTGATTTAACAAAAAATCTCCATGCTTTAATTATTGTTTAATGTAAATAAATCCATTATTGGTTGCACGATAACTAAATGTGATGAAATAATTCAATTATCAGGAGTCGTGTAATGATTTTGAGCAAATGGTACTAATGCAATGCGAGTCGTTGATACAAATGATGCAAGAGCGCCGTGATTACCTATTGGAAACAATTGAAATGGACAAAGAGCATAAATTACGTGTACTAAAGGTACGTGTGCAAAAACACATACATTTTAAGCATTTACATCGATAAAATTTCAAATTTTCAATGCCCACAGGAGCAGCAAATGAATTGTGCGGCTAAATTAACGCAAACCACTGCTTTAATTCAATTCTGTATCGAAGCACTCAAAGAGACGGATAATGCAGCTTTTCTGCAGGTACTGACCAATATCAAATCGCATGAAATGCGGCCCATTTCACAAATCGTTGCCTATAAATTGTATGGAATTAGAAATTAATTTGGATTTGCGTGTTTTTGTGTGTGCGTAGGTTGGTTCCGCTCTAATAAATCGTGTTGTGGACACCGATGAGAGGTGGCATCAAATGGCAGCGCCACGTGTTACTCCCATTATTGATCTACAGCTAGACGATTTCACCGTAAAACGAGCAATTGACAATTTAAATTTCACTCAAATCAAATGTAAGTACAGACACCGCAGTTGTGTAGTTGTGTTACCTTGGTCAGTATTTCGATTAAAAACAATTTAATTAATTTGTTTCTGTTTTATTTAAATCAGCTGGCCGAGATTGTAATGAGCGCATACAAACAGGTAATTATTATCTAATCGTTTGCTTAAACGCTTCATCTCCATTTTATTTACAATTCATTTCATTTGCATTTTCATCAGAAAATGTTTTCATCGCTTTTTCTTTTTTAATAATTGCGAATCTGAGCTAATCGAGTTTGTTTCTGATTTGTTTCATTTAGTCCCGTCGATACCAGCGATAATTCACGAGGAATGTTCGACCGTAAATAATTCGGTGACGGTGGCTTGGAAGGCATCAAATCAGATATCAATTGATGGATACGTACTTGAAATGGATGACGGCAACGGCGGAGAATTTCGGGTTTGTTTCGAATGCATTTTTAATATGTTTTTTTGTTTCTTTGAACATTTCTGATTTTTCGACACGAATAGGAAGTGTATTGCGGAAAGGAAACTATTTGTACAGTCGATGGTTTACATTTCGATTCGATGTATAATGCACGCATTAAGGCATTCAATAAATTCTATGAGGGAGAATATTCAGATACGATTGGATTGCACACGGCAGAAGGTAAGTTGCATTGAAACAACAGAATGTGGTTCAAAAATTTATTTTTTTTTTTTCATTTTGAAACAGTCGCATGGTTCACATTCGATCCGGCATTGAGCAATGCAAACAAAAATGGTTTATCAATTTCAAATGGGCTAACGACGGTTTCAGCAAATGGATGGGATCACAGTGTTGCGTTAGGTTCAGTTGGTTTCTCGCGCGGCATTCACTATTGGGAGTTTACCATTGATAAATATGCATCTGATACTGATCCAGCCTTTGGAGTGGCAAGAGTCGATGTGGCAACCGACCGTATGCTTGGTGAGTTTGATGAAATTATTTACACTTTTCCTTTTTTTAATTGGCATGTCTTTTTATACACTTTTCGATAAAAAACGATTTCTTTCGAAAATCGCAGGCAAAGATGACAAAGGTTTTGCCATGTATATTGATCACAAACGGTCTTGGTTTCAACACAATTCGATACATGAACGTCGTATTGAGGGTGGAATCGCAAATGGTAGCACAGTTGGAATTCTATTGGACCTAACTCGACATACACTGAGCTTCCTTGTGAACGGCATGCCACAAGGTTCAACGGCATTCCGTGATTTATATGGAGTATTTTATCCAGCTGTCAGCCTAAATCGCGGAACAACAGTTACATTGCACAGTGGCATATCGGCACCACACATGGATTATTTACACTGAACAACACGTTTGTGTATACAAATTCAAAACGATTGATAATGAAAATTGAAAGATATTGAACAAATAAAACCATGCGTTTAGACTAAATAAAAAGCAAGCGAATGAACTCAAAACGATTGTTATACTAACTGAACAGATATTCGATACTTTTTCGGACAAAGTCGAAATTGAAGCAAAAAATTAGAAGGGTGAATGAATTCACACACTTTGCTCACTCTCTCTGTTTTCACTGCAAGTGTAATAAGAAATTATATTGTTTTACACTCTCTTCATAACTCATAATTCAATTATTGAGTCAATGATTTTAAATTACTGATAAAAAAGCAGTAGCGAACGGCAAACAATTATATCTTGTTTAAGCATTTGTTGACTTCTGTCGGTTGAAAGTGAAAATCAATTCAAGTTGTGGATGACTAATATATGACGAGCCTTTGTCATACGTCATTTAATTGATTCGATTCATTTGGACACATTGCTTGACATCAATAATTGGAAATCATTACTATTGAATGATTTAAATTAAGTTCGGCTACAAGATTCTAGACAGAATTAACTAATAAAAACATTTATAAAGAAACGATTCGAATTATATAATTTTTGTTGTACAGCATCTAGAAATAATACATAAAATTTAAACTTTATGAAGTAAAAAAACGATTTACGCACAAAATGTAGAAATGCCATTTTTCAGAATTCAATAACGTTTGGTAATAAAAAAATGATTGAATTGAAGCAGCCACCTTCGAAAAAAAGTAATGATCAATAAAATTAATCCTTAGAATATAACGATTTTTGTCTTCAGAATCATCAATTTGAGTATTAGTTTCGAATGAAATGTTTAATTTAAATTCTTAGTATAGTCCAGAATCCTGGAAATGATTTACAATAGTTTATTATTAAGAGAGAGATTGTCGAAACAAAACAAAACAATAGAATAAATTAAATTCGATGCAGCATCTTAATCAACAAAACAATCTTTTGCACAATTCATTTTCCAATGGAATTTCATCCGCATCATCCATGTAAACAAATTGATTTATTTCAAATATTAAGTGTCACAAGTGGAATTTTACACCAGTTCATTTGTCAAATGAAAATACCATGTCTATAACTGTCACAATTGATATCGTCATCAATTTGTTTATATGTAATTTATCATTTCATCATAATATTCGGTACAATAAAATCATGCAAAAATATAATATTTTACTCAATCAAACCGAACAGCATATTTTCGACAAAGAAACGCACATTTCGAGAGAAATATGATATCTTATCATTGTGAAATGAATCACGCACAAAACCAAATACCAATTTAGATGTTTAGAATAGATATATTTAGATAATTTATATTAGCCTAAGATACCGACATTTTCATATCGCAAAGTAGATTTAGGCAACGATAAAAATAAATTAAAGTCATTTTTGATGATCAAAACTGAAGTGAATTCGGAGTATTTATTTATGTGAATTTCTATCTAGAGCGTTATGAGTCGGATGAAGCAAGTTGAATCTGGAAATGGTTTTGCGTAAGTATAAATAAGAGTTCTCATGTAATCGGAGATGATCCAAATGTGCGTTGTAATCGACCATGTGATTGAAAGTTATGAATATGAATAAAGATCACTATATGTTAAATTGACGATCGTCATGTAAATAGTGTGACGGCATCGGCGACTTATGTCGGCATTTTCTTGTCTAAAAGCAAATATGCGTTGAATATATGCATGATATGCGTTTCTAAATTAATTCCAATTGCTGGATAATTAACGTCGCGCAACGCTCTTGAATCGCGTTATATTGAATGGAAATTGTTATGGATTTAAATGAGTAAAAAGTCATTGAAACATTTCATAATAAATTTCGTTCGAATGACAAAAAAGAAACTGAGATGCTCAACCGACCATTTAGCATGCACGAGCTAAATATTCAAATCAATTGTTATGAACACCAAAATACTACGAGCGTAGTGCAGGCTCTTGACGCACGTGTATCGTGTGATAAGAGTAAATGTATCCGAGCACATGGACGAAACTTGATACGAAAAAGAGAAGGAACAACAACACGACACCGAAGCGACAGCACAACCGAACATCGTATGTTGTATCGTATGAAAATGTGTTCGCAAACATTATGAGCGTGCCCAAACGATAAAACGCTTTGAATAAATAAAATCAAGCGGCATGCTCGGTCGATCAGTCGAGAGTGGAAAGTGGCATCAGTTTGACAGTGTAAAAATCTCATTCTTTCCGAAAATCAACAACAACCGAATTTCATCACTCATTCGTTCAACGATCTCCTTTTTCTCGACATATTTTTATTTTGAGTGTTTCACAATTTGTTTGGGCTTTCCGAACAGTGTGTAGAGTGACATTGAGTTTTTCCTTTGTGTACATCGTGCTTATATCGTCAAATTTGTGCATAAACAATACTTTTGTTGTATTTTTAATTTTAGCTTAATTCGGCGTTTTTTTTTATTGGGACAGTGCTCACATTTGTTCGGATGTCAGTGCATAATAAAAATCGTGATTTTTATACTACTTTGTGGATTTTAAAGTGCGATTTGAAACGATTTTTCGCCGAAAAAAAGAGGCAAATTTTGAAGTTTTCCGTTTATAAACGAGTTTTGGAAGTGAAATACGTGCAATTTTTAGTTTATTTGTGATATTGTATTTTAATTAATCTTTTCAAATGTAAATATTTAAACAAAACGTTGCATTTTCAAACGTACATCATAAACGTCATCGTATAATTGGCGTATGATCAATTTCTGTTGCAAACTAACAAATCACGTCGAAAATATCGTTTGATTAACCAACTGTGATCCAATTCAATTTTAATCGATTTTTGATTTTCTCGTGCTAATTTCGTGTCTTTGCCTATACCTGTCAACCCTTTAACATCACAAAATGAGAATCACCAAGAGTCTTCCGTCTAAAAGTAGTACCAGAAATCAGTACTTAGCCACAGTTATCGGTAAATATTCGAGAAAAATTGACTGAAATTAAATTATCTATGTTCGCCGAATTGTGATACAGTAGAAAGTGTTATTGAATTACGTATTGTGTACAGTTTGACATTTGAAATGCGAAAATGAGAAAAAAGTATTACAAGTGCATTTATGAAAATTAAATTCATGATTTGTATGAAAAACAATTTTCTGAATTTGACCAGATTAACTGACTCCAAAAACCAGTTTCCATGTCTGCGAACTAAAAATATTCATCTTTTTCTTTCTTTTTGGTGTCTACAGTGAATATAACGAATATATTGTATGGATATGCATCAGGATGGACAAGTTCTAGTCTGCTAATTTTGGAGTCAAATGAAAAATCCCCGCTCGTTGAAGGTGCCATGGGCCAAGAGGAACGATCGTGGGTTACATCACTTTTTGCTGTATCTGGAGTCGTTGGAACCCTTCTCTACTATTTTATAGCTGATGTTGCTGGGCGAAAAATTCCACTCGCATCAGTGGCCGTTCCACATCTTGTAAGTAATAAAAAATGAGAAGATTACATTAATCATCTTTATTGCCTCATGTTTGTTAATTATTTGCATTTCATATTTGTTTATTGATGTCTATTTCAGATAAGCTGGATTCTTATCGAATACGGAATTTATCCATGGCAACTGTATTTGTCAAGAATACTATCTGGTCTCGGTAGTGGTGGTGCATTTACTCTGGTACCCATTTTTATTGCTGAAATATCAGAGGCTCAGTAAGTTTTCAATATTTTTTAAAATTTATTTCGTCGTTAAAATGACATACTTTCTATTGTGTAGTAGAAAGAGAAATTTGTTAATCGCATAATATGCAAAAAAAATTTGTACTTGAAATATCTGTATGGTCATTAAATTTGTCATTAAGGGTGTATAGACATTGACTTATGACACATATCTGACGAACGGTGGCTGCATTGTTTTACTTTCATTTTTTAACAAATAAAGTATCATAATTTTACAAAAACAATAAGTTCATATTTACTTTTTACAAAAAAAGCGTACGAGGTCGATTGGGAAGTCTATTGATGTTCTCCGCAAATGCTGGTTTTCTATTTGCATTCTTGGCCGGTTACTATCTTCAATACTTTGCCATACCATATTTCGGAATCATCCTTTCGATAGTCTATCTTTTGTCGTTTATATTCTTTCCCGAAACACCGACATTTTTATTGCGGATCAAAAAGGAAGAGGTGAGAAAATTCGATTTGTAATCAAGTGTGAGGAATTTTGAATACAGTTTTGTACCTGCTCTTTTGTATTTCAGTTGGCCGAACAGTCTTTTAGATTCTATCGAAATGTTGGCGAAGGAGAAACAATGTCAGACAATATTCGCAAAGAATGGGACGAACTTCGAAAACGAATTGATGAAACCATGCAAACTGAATGCAAAGTCAAAAACAACTTCGAATACAAAGACTTGTGTAAGTATTACGCTAACGGAAACAACAAAATGCTAATTATCAACAAAGTATATTTTAAAATTTTACTGAGTTGACCTAATGTTTGGATTAATTTATTCTTAGTTGTCAATTACTTTGAAAAATTTGCATTTTACAATTTTTCAATTTATTTTGAATGAAATTACATACACTTAAGCATCGATAGTTTCAATTTTATTTTTCTACAAATTGCGTATCGCTTGATGAAACATGTCAAATTACAGCAGAATATGCCGAATATCTTTGATAATATTGCTTCTGTAGCTTCTTCTGGATTGTTCGATCATTTGTTTTTCTATATTCTTCAAATGTCTTTACTAGAAAAAAATATGAATGCGAATAAATGTTTTGAAATTTGATCTTCAAATCTTCGAGTTACACTTGCTATATGATGAGAAGTTAGATGTACCAGCTAACAAGTTTTGTTTTTTTATTCTATTTTTATCAACATATGGTTAACATATGTTTGATGTGCAGGTACGAAACATGTTAAATGTAATGATATTTCAAGAAACTGCCTCTATACAATTCGATGAATTGATATTGCCCATAGCCAAAGGTTTTGTTTTTGCTTGTGTACTAACACAAATGTGTGGCAAATTTACTTTTTGATATGTATAACCTGCTGAGAAATTCACTAAGTTTATAGTTTTTTCTTGGTCCATGCTTCTTTCGCCTCTTTTCAAATCACTTTGCTTATCCAAAATAATCACAAATGATCCAAAAAAAAATGAAGAAAAATATGAATAAAAAGTATTAATTTTGTTAATATTTGTGTATCAAAATGATCTTCCATCATTAAAATCCAATTCAATTTACTCTTCTTTCAGTCAAAACGCGAGCTGGACGTAAGGCGTTTATGATTGGATTGGCTTTGATTTTTATGCATGAATTTTGCGGTGTATTTACAATGCTTAACTATACAGCGACCATTTTCCGTGAAAGTGGTTCAAAGTTTTCGCCTCAATTATCGGCCATATACGTTGGAGTCGTCCAATTACTAGGTGGGCCTATGTGAACTAATATTTTTTTCTATTTTTTATAAATAACATTTGAAGGTGTTTCGAAAATCAATTCCAATTTTTATTCGTTTGTTAGGAACTTACGTGGCAACATTTTTGGTGGATCGCTTAGGTCGTAAGATCCTGTTGATATCTTCAGCGATTGGAACATCATTGTGTCTGTCATGTCTTGGCTCCTACTCCTACTTGCATTCGATTGGTGTCGATGTCAGTCCGTACTCATGGATTTCCATTGCCAGTTTCTCAGGAATGATGTTTTTAGCTGCCATTGGACTGATACCAATTATGTTCATTGTGATCGCAGAAGTGATGCCAGAGAAGGTAATGAAACTGAACTTAATTACAATTCGAAATATTCATCATCGTTTACTTTGTGCTTCAATTAGGTGCGTAGTATTGGGTGTACAATTTGTTTCTGTTTATCGTGGATCCTGGCATTTGTGATGGTCAAATTCTTCGAATCAGTTGCGCTCGTCTTTGGAATGCACGGCTGGGTGTTTTTATTCAGCGGTTGCACACTTTTTGGTGCCATATTCATCATCGTATTTATTCCAGAAACCAAAGGAAAGAATTATGCCGAAATTGCGGCCATTTTAGAACGATAGACATTTTTAAAATGTAGTTGTATAAATCGAATTTTATGGAAAGGACTATAGTTTCTTTTAGATGAACGTTAATTTTATCAATGACAAATTATGTACTTATTTTGTTCTCGAGTCGTTAAATTTTTATAGAAAATTTGTTGAAAATAAATATTTGAAAAAAAAAAAAAATGGAAATTCCATGAGTTTTGCTCAATGATTAGCAAGCAATACTCAGAGAGTATTACAAACATACATAGTCCAGTGATCAATTATCAACAAGTGTTCATAGGTCCAATTGTGCTTGGTATGTATTTTTCCTTCTCCTTCATTCCTATTTAGATTAGTCTCATGGGTGATTCCTTAGAAAAACCACGATTAAAAACATGATGGCTATCGTCATTTTTTTTCTCGTCCGTTTCAAAGGATTTCTTTATTTATTTTTATTCTTCTCACAATTTTTGACAATTATTCTATAAATTAATTTAATATCAATTTATGATTATACATAAAAAAGAAATGGAATAGAATATGAAAACAAACAACGAATAAATTACATGACAGCATTTGAAATTAGCGTAATTTGTCGAATATATTTTGTGTTGTTGAGTAAATTGTGAGTATGTTCATTTTGGGTCGTTAAAATGTCTCTTTTTTTATGTTTCGATATACAGACACTTATTAAACTGCCAGACATGATTTTTTATTGGAAAATTTACTCGGTGTGATCATTTTTAAATTTTTTTGTAGTTTTTATTTCGTGTATTTTTTTTGTATGTTACAATTATGACATTTTGTTAAATACAATATGTAATATTGCTCTAGCTGATACACAAATCGATTGTGTTCTTGAAAATACCTTCAACAAGAAAAGAAATTGATAGGAAGAAAAAAAAATAATTCATATCCAAATTACAGAATGTTATTGTTGTTGATGCTGCGCGCAATGTGTGTGCTTGTATGATTTGATGGTCTTGGAATTTTAAGCTAATTTTTCTCATATTTTCTCTCTTTACGTTGTGTATTTTTTTCATCTTCTTTTTTATTCGGTTTGTGCTTTAACTGAGGTATCCATATCACTTGATTTTAGCATAAATATCCACTTTTTTATGAAACCAACTATAATAATCGGCTACGGCGATTTGTGTTTGATTAAGAGCTTTGCCTAGATTTTCGGGTGAAAGTTGTCCGCTGTATTATCAGCAATAAGAAGAAAAAAGGAGAGAAGAAATTGTGTTATCAGTAAATAAAACGTGTCAGAATAAAGACGAACGGTCAAACGATCGAACGAATGTTGAAAAAAAAAAACGACAAATTATGCAACACAAATATTGAAATACTTACACAAAAACTTTTGTTTGAAGAAAATCAACGCTGTTTGAGTACACAGTACAGCTGGTGCTAGAAATGAATTTCCACGTTGAAATCGATGAGTCCGAAATTTTTTGTGGTAAACCAGGTGCATACTGTTCGATCTATGTGTGATGTGGAAAATGAAGAATATTGATTAAATAAAATGCATGAGATAGTGGCTTTCAAAATTGTTCAATGCGTAAGAGTTTTCGCAAGGCAAAATTAAATATTTGTTCAAATAAAATGTTCATTGAAACGATGACCTCGAAAATGTGCTGAATGCGTTTGAACACACGTCGAACACACATTGATGGAATGCCATCGAATCAGCGATTTTTTTGTGTGTGTGTGTGACACATTGAGGAATTTTAAAACAGCAAGAGAGAAAAAAAAATCGAATACTTACGAAATTAACAACTACGGGTGTTTTTGCTGAAACATATTCTTTTGTGACAGTCCATCCATTTTTAGCTCCATTCAATGCAACAATTCCAAAATCTTTCAAAAATAAACCGTATGGCTTAAGAGCAACATAGGTGACGTTAGCGTAGATTGGTACATTGACTTCAGCCCATTGGTAGCCACGCGCACTGGTGGACAATGATTTTGTCCAGGCAACTTCAACGTATGGCAATGCTCCGGTATCTTTCAAAAATTTACCGGCAGCTGACTTCTCAAAAACACCATCATTACGTTGTGTATCGTATGCTAAAAGTCCACCAATTGCAGCGAGCAACAACACAATACCGAAAAACCATGGGCAACACGATGATTTCGTTGATGATTTTCCTTTCTTTTGTGATTTATCTTGAGAGGACTGCAAAACAATAGAAACATTCGTTAATCGTTACGTCTTTTTTTCAAATAAAATTTCGATTGAAAATTTCACGGAAAAAAGTATGCAATAAAAAATTGATGGAAAAAATACTCACTTTCTTGGCAACTTTCGGTTGCTTTTGTTGCTTTTTGTTATTCCCTCCAGCCATGGTTTGTAGTTAGTGTTTTAAAATAAAATCTGTAAAAATATTTCCAGAAAGAAAAAACCAGAATTCAAAATTTGTTATCAGTTGATATGTGAACGGGACGACGTGCTATTTATAAATGATGACAATTGTTCAAATCATTCGCTTAACTAGATGAACTTCAATACATTAGAGAAGAAAAGTCAATGTCAAATGTCGAAAAACGATTAGAACGAAGCGCCGAACAGAATAAAATATATATATTAATGATGTTTTGCTTGAGAATGAAGTACGAAAAATTCATTAGGTGGCAATGACTCAAACAGGTATTCGAGAGAATATTCGCCAATCCCATGTCATTCATGTGTGCAAACACAATAGCAAAAATGCATATTACAATAAACCGATTTGCTTATTTGTCTCGACACTAGCAAAACGAGTATTCTTCATATATATATTCATTTCTCATTTCAGGTCCAAAATCAACATTTCGTTTGCAAAATATTTGTTGGCAGTTGACGACACAACTACGAAAATGTGTTTTTGCACATTTTTTTCGCAGTACATTCGTGAATAAATGCAATTTTGTGTAATTGTGTGCTGATTATGAAAAATTGTTCAAAATTGATTTTTCCAATTGAAATCAGTGGCAAATAATTTACAATTTTTCTGGAACTGTCAATATTAAAATAATTGCGTTGCAATTATACAGCATCTAGTTACAAATTAACACTAGCAACATATAATATTTTTTTCTCTGTTCTGGTCGTCTCTCGCCTGTTAGTTTGATGTGCGTCTGTACAAAGAAACGGGATAGAATGCGATGCAAAACATCATGGCGACCGGCGGAACGGTGTGTGCACGAAAGAGACTAATAGATACACAATATAAAAATCAATAGAAGAAATGAAAACCAACCAAATACAGAGACAACACTTAAACGGATTTATTTGCTACAATTTTCTAAACCAAATCAAATTTCTATTTCAACAATCGATTAGCACATTTCTTTGGCACCGACACTTTCACAAATCGATATATCCCCCGAAAAAATGAAATGACGACGGAAAAACGGTCGTTTCTCTAGTTTTTTTCTCTTTGATTGTGGTACTCCTTTGTTTGGAATGAAATCACAGTGAGCCAACGGCAGTCACAAATTAGATCCGTCGGAAAATTAGTCGGGATGAATGTGTGAATAGAAATTTAGATAATGGTCAAATTTTGATGACAACACAACACTTTTTTTTCGTCTTCTCTTTTTGTTACCTTCTTCTATAGTTGAAAGCAACTAGCAGACTCAAAATGTTAAAACGAAGAACCGCACAAATACTTCTAGTACGAGTAACGCACACATTGATTTCAAATCAACTAATACTAATGCTCACACGGAACATGGACCGAACGTGTGTCTGTGTGTATGTAAGATATATCATCGCCCCGAAAGATCTAACAAAGTATACACCATTCCAAGGCACGCACACATATAAACGCATCGATACTGTGGGTCTCACAGAAAGAGAGAAAAAACGTTAACGCATCGGCATCGTGTTTGGCTGATGTCAAGCGGCTAAATTATCGCATACTTAATTTCAAATGGAATATTCTTTTTTTTTGGTTGAATTTCGTAAGTCTGTGCAACCACGAATACAATTACAGTGAAAGTCGTATCTTTGATTAATTGGCTATCGAATATACTTTTTTATTGCGAAACCATCGATTTCAAGATAATATACGCTTGTCTGAACGTTGCCCTTTTTTTCGAAGATGATTTTTGGAATGACAATTGAAATTTCTTTGCTACTCTAAATGACTATTTTCACTGTGACCTTTTTTTTACTAGAAATTTCACCAGACAGATTAACTATTCCACTTACCGCGATATAAAACTGAATCAATTTTTTTGGTCGTAACGTTATGGCACCAACGTTGCTTTCCAACTACCTATCGGTTACTGATTGCCAATGCTAAAAACTACAACGTATGTCGACGTGTTAAAAACTCGCCGCATTTCATACATGACGGTTTTTTTTTTCAGATGATCTTTCACTCGTGTTGCGTATGTGTGCGACCAGAGTAGAGCAGACGAACGCGTATGTGAAACATGTTCTCAGAGAATTCCAGTGTGTGCGTGTGCGATGTGGAAAAATTCAAATTTTCACTGTTGCCATTGTGGTGTCATTGTGGTCAAACTTGTTTTGAAGCACAATCAACAGAAGAAATTACCAAACTGCATTCGATAAAATTTCATCTTTTTTGTTATCAAAACGGAATATTTTACAAAATTCTTATCAATTTGTTCCATTGAACGAGAATTAATATTTTAATTGATAGCATTGATCGAAATTTTACACGAATGACAGACGGAGTTTTGTAGAAAGAGACAAACTGACATTTGTGCAATGTCGTTACCTTGTGTGTATTTCCAGTATAAAACGGCCCCCAGCGCATGGAATTCAATGCACATCAGCATGAAATACAGTATAAGAGCTCAACGCACTTTGAATTCAAAACACAAAGGGGTTTTTTTGTAACTGATTTTAACCGAAATATGACTGACGCTTGCATTTTTACGTCATTATTTTGCCATTTAATGTTATTTGGTCTTATTCGAGATCATACGAAACAAAAATATCCAGTTTAGATTATACGAAAAAAATACAAATATTTAATCGATCGAAATAAATGCGATGGCAATGAAAGAAATGAACGAGATTTTTTCATTTCAAGCATGGAATAAAATAGACGACTTGATATTACTGAATGTTATTTATATTTGCGATAAAAACCATTCTATGTTGTCCTCATGAAGTGTTTCATGTTTATATTTATATCATGTCACGTTATAAATAACGCGAACAAAAAATTATCGTGACACCAGTGAAAATGAAAGCAATAAATTGATAATAAAAATTGAGCTGTTATTTCTTCTCCAAGTGAGCTGATTTCATGGAAATCAATCAGGTTGTGTCGTTTCGTTGTTGTTCTTTTTTATATATCTTTTACATATCATGTGCATTGTTATGTCTACGTGTCTTACTGTTCTTCAACTCTCGTTTCTTTCTTATTCCCTCTCTTTGTTTTAAACCCTTTGGGTTCGTGTATTTGGCTCATAGTCGTTCATTCGCACATGTTTTCACGAGGTGTGTAAATGGTACACAAGGAAAATAAGTGAAAGATCGACTGTACTTGACGTGCTTGCGTCTGCTTCATCCTATATATGCAATATTACATATATGAAGCATACAATGACCATAAAAAACACACATAAATTCGATGTTAGAGAGTGCGAGCGATGTAAACGAAAAAAAAGTCACCCCAAAACCATATTGCGACTGTTGATTGCCTAGGTGTATGGCGTACATCCGTATGTGTAATGTTCAACCAAAATGGGGAAATGCATTTTGTCGACGCACACATACACACACACAGGGAGAGAGTAAATGTGTTGGTCGAATGGTTGTTGGTTTATTGGCATTGTGCATATACGTATCAAGCGTATCTCTATATTGTATAATACCTATGGTAGAAGTGGCACATGCACAACACTATATGCGACGAATATGAGTAAAGCACACAGAACCGTATATATGTAAATTTACAAACATCCATACGATCGAATCGGAATAAATGTGCTATGGCGATTGGTGCGCATGTCCAGGCCACAGAGTGACATTACTTAATGTTCATTTGTTCGCAATGGGCATTGCTATAAGAATTGGATAAATTTGTACATTGGTTTTCATCCAAACGGTTGGTGTACACTGATGGAAGAGCAACGAAAAAAATGTGACACCCTGCGTTCTAAACCAAACAAATCGCAATGACGAACATAATGAGTTGTTGTGTATATCGGAGAAGATGTCGATGTGTGAATGTGTATGGCATGAATTTCCATGTTGTGTATAAAATGATTGCATGTTCATAAAGCGAGCATAGCATAAAGACCAACATCGTGTGCCATACCATTAGTCCTTAGCAAAGTGGTGCTACTGCTGCCAGAGAGTAAATACAACTCACAGTTCAGTTTTTCGCGTACAATCAGCGTTCATTGTTTGTTGGCTGGCATTTTAGTTGTTGCCAAAAAAAAAGAAGAAGAAAGTAGACAGAAAAAAAACCCGAGCATACGCATCGCATTGAATTAGAAATAACTCCAATTGGGAAATAGGGAGCCAATAGGAATAGAAAAACGTTGAGAAACTCACAAATTCAAGCCATTAAATAATCACCATCAACGAGCCATAAGGGTTTGTTCTGCATATACAGTCAATATTTAGAGAGAATTTTTTTTTCTCAATTTAAATTTCCATTGTGTGTCGAACATTACAACTGTTCTGAAAAGAAAACGAAAATTGACGAAATATCGTGATAAAATTTACATAATAGAATCGATTCGGAAATAAGTTGATAGTGCGTGTTAACACGGAATCGATAAAATTCGAACTACCGCAAATCAGAACGAAAATAAAAATCCGTATAACACATGCGAGAGAGCGAAAAGACACACGTAGAAAATTGACGAAAATTGTACAAAACAAGTTGAAAAGATTTCGCCATATTACACATACCAATTTGGAAAAAAAGTGATAAAAAAGACGAAAACTCGCGAAATAAATAGAACAAAGTTATTTACACCCGTGTGTCGCATTTTAGTTTTTTTGTTAGGACCACATCAATTGTGTCAAGATATAGTGCAAGAAAAAAGTTTGCAGACTAAGACAAAATAAATAATAAAAGCTGAACAACATTTAAGCCATCCAATATAAGCCAGCCACGACAGACGTAATTTATTATTACGGGGATTAGGCCGGTTGAGAAAATCGGAGAGGTATCACTTTGCAGAATAGGCAAAGTAGCATCAACGACCATCATACACACCAACGAGACCGAGCCACGCCACATTCGCATACACTTTTTTCCTCTCAATTTTCAATTCGACGAAAAGAAAACACAAACAATCCATTTATCCAAAAAGACATAAAGCAAACATTACAACAACAAAAAAAGAGAAAAGAACACACACGAGAACAACAACAGCCTCGCCGTTTTTTCTCACAAGGCCTATATCCCATCGACATTATATTTGAACACGAGAATAAACACAAGATAATCATTGCGGATTGTATGATTCAATCATCAGATGATAAATATTCCATAAATCAAAATCAAAAACGTGCTTCTTGTGTGGAAAGCTTCAGCTGTGATTTAAATCATTTCTACGTTTTTATAAGAAATAAATAAGTAACCAACAAAAAAACACACACACACAAAAACAACAAAAAATCTAGGGAAATCATTGAATATATAAAGGAAAACCACCAATTATCAAGTTTGGTGGTTGTTTTGTGGAAATTTCGTATTCGCTGTTTTATTTTGAGAAAATACATTTGAGTCCATAGAATCAGCAACTCAATTTGACGACGACGACAAATTGAGAGAAACCATATTGAAGCAGCCGAGAACTCAGAGTAACAGCAATTAAAAACACTTAATTAACTGTTATCATCTGATTTGTAAGTATTTATATATATACATTATTTATATTCGGAAAATGAGCATGTGCTGTGTGTATGTGCATGAGTAACCATTTCTCAACCCGTTCAAATATTCACTAACTATTTAATCAGTGTAGTTACGCTACAGCGAAAGTAGGAAAAAACCGTAAAATTTCTCACCCCATCATCATTATTAGATTTTCATATCGTTTTCATTAGACATTTACTTTGGCATTAGTCATAAAATCGACGTTTGCTACAATTTTCCATTCAAACACACAATTTCAAATTAAAATTAACGATTTATCGATTTTTACGTGTAAACTTCTCACATTTACAATTTGCTTTGATTAATGGTGTTAAAATGATTGCCACTGCATTACAATAAACCAAAGTTCGGTCGCACCAATCAAATTCATAAATGACTTATCATTTTCACCGCAATTTCCTACAGAGATTTTTGTAATTTAATCCATTTTGCTTTGAACCTATTCTCTCTTTTTATTACATTTTTCATTGTCTCTTTACCCTTTCGTGTGGGCAAAAGTTTCCATTGTTTGTTTGATACTCTCTCGAATAATTCCAAATACACACAAAAAAAAAACTTTTTTCAAATGGAAAAGTTTTATGTAAAACATAATGTGTGCCATATTCTTGGTCGCGACGGATGTCGCACCTAACGCAGCACAAACAACATGCACACAAATTATATTTTGACAACAAAAAGAAAGCAAAAATGGCGTTGTACGAGAGGTTTCACGTGTTCGGTGAGAGTCAAACAGAGAATGAAAAAGGATCAACATACATTTTGAAGCAAAACGCATAAATTACATATATTTCAAATACTAAATTATGCAGAAAACCCGTTGTATAAATAAGAATCTAAGCAGAAACAATACGATGAAAATCAAGAAGTAAAATACACGAAAAAAAATGACTTGTTGTATTTGCTTTTATGAAGGTCGAACCGTATTCTCGACTCACACACATGCCCCAAAATACCAATGTTGAATGCAGAATTTTTCGGTTTACGTCAATCGAATTCGCAGACCGAACAACACGTCTTGAATATAAATTTTCAGGATGGATGCGTCGCACTTTAAACATCCATTTTATTGTCCTTTTCACATTCATCATCGGAAAACTAACGAAAAATGAAATGGAAATAATTCAAGGCATTAAGGCAGTTTTCACATAGAAAATTAGACATTTAGCGATAGTTTTCACTTTATCTGAACTAATTAGTCTTGTTGATGCGCTCACATTCCAGCACACTGACGGAATGAGAGGGTTTTTTATCGTTCTTAAATTGCAGTCGCCATGAGTGACTTGTATAAATGGTTAAAGGATTGCCACACTTAGACATGTTATTAGGTTGAAGGATCATGTAATATAGCCCTTATTTCGATGTAAATGATATCCTGCTATTATGCTCATTCTCTCATCGTATATGGTTATGAGTTTGTCTGCTAAATGCCTCAAATTCAACCAATTTAACATTCGTTCATAACTTCAACGAAAGATATATAATATTATAATCCAATCATGTATGGCATAAAACAATTTTACTCACCAAATTCGGTGGCACACAGTGAAAAATTACGAATGCTAAATTGGCTGGAATTGAAGTGTGTGGCGGCCTTTTGCCATTGATTACTTCATTATCAAATAGTTTAGTAGACAATAGCTTGTTCATTTGGCTTAGACTCTCGGATGCCTCGGAGGAATGCAATTGCTTACTAATTGTTCGCTTTGTGTATTCATTTACAGAAATGGAAATCATACCGGAAGGTGTACACTTTCGATTGGTGCAAGACGATGAGCTTCCAGCTATTTTGGAATATTTAAAACAATATATGCCGGAGGCAATAAAGGTAATATGTATTTTCCAATTTTATCACAGGGAAATTGCGTCATAAGCTTTGCAAATTTAAAATTGAAATTTTTATTTATCGAATTGAACGCGTTCACTGCAAAATATCAAAATGTCGAAGAAAGTGATATTAAAAGGTTATGGTTGTATTTTTTTTCTAAATGCAAAATATTAAATTCATTGGAGCATGAAATTCTAATCCTGATGGCACGGAAATGTTTCCATCTGATGTTCGAACATGGTACCTGTTGTTGGAAATTGTGATTTTCCACGCAATAGCACTCCGATACCATAGAGCGTGTTTGTGCGCTTACGTATGACTCAATGCAATATGGTGTGAAAAATGTTAGACAACACAATCCGAGCAAATATTGCCTTTTGAATTTGCGTGCAATTACACAACTCGACAGACGAGTGACGAATGTGTATCAACTGTTCGTTCGTTATTGTTAATTTTTTCCCGCTTTTGTTTAGCTACGATACGTTAATTTGCTAAACTTTCGCTTGACATCTGTTAAAGGTTGTGCCTTGTTAATTCAATTGGACGCCGGAAAATTGTATGGAAAAAGTGGTGATCGGCACGCTCTAGTGAATTCAAATTATATATTTTTTAAAAACACACACATTTTTAAAGTACATGCTATGTGCTGTGTTTGTACGCGATTTTTTGTGTTCCAAAATTGACCTTGTCTTTTACTCCGGCTCAAGGTCTGCAACACCATTTTTTTTTTAATTTTGAATTTTCATTAGGTATTTGCATTTTCATGAAAAATGTGTGTTTTCCTCCGAAAGTTCTTCATATTTAAATAGCTGTAAGCTATGTCTGTCCATTTCATGTTCTACAGACACTAGACATGTTTAAAGTATGCATGCATGCACACCAATCGCATTCTATTTCGAATAATTTAGCTGCATTGTTATTGCTTACTAATGAAATGGCTAACGAAGAAGAGAATGTTAGCGACAACATTGGGGTAGAAAAAAAAAACAAAATCCGCGCCAAGACGTCGCTATTTTTTGCCAGCAGTTATTTTTGTTTCGTTTCAATTTGCTTTTATTTTTCATGAATCTATTAATTTTTCCGCGGTCTAATTGGGTCATTGCATGACACTACCATACGAGAACGATGGAGAATAAAGAGCTTGAGCACATTTCACTGAACATAGGCAAACAAACAAATTACTACAATACTTGAGTATGCGACGCCACTATTAAAACAATAAATAACACTTTCCACTTGGTGAAAATTGTATGCACGCGCCTCTTTCTCTTTGACTATCAACACGATGGCATTTGTTTTTTTTTTGGCAGCACCACTAAAACAATGAAGCAGCGCGCGATTGTCAGCAACAGCATATGATTGTGCTAATGCCAATGCTTGTGCTGCTTCTGTCTCATTGCCGAATTTCCATTCAATTTTTCAAGTGCACGGAAACAAGAGAGTATTGATTTATTTTAGATCAGCGTGCGCGCGGGCATTGAAATTATATATTCATGCCAAAAATTATTTGCTTCAACTTAATTGCGGCAACCAAATTGGATTTTCTACATTAAAATTTATACATAATTTAATGGCGATTTATTGAGTGGAGTGTGCAATTAATTGAACAAAAAGCCAATTCAATTCACAAGCTAAATTATATTTTATAGATTTATAATTATGACACACCTTGTGCGCGCTGTTGTTTTTGTTTACTTTAACTAATTTATTTTAATTTTTTTTTTTATTTTGACCTCGCCAAATAGTTTCATCAAACAATAAAAACGTACCTGAATGATCGAGTATGGAAGTTTTATTTTTATGTATCGAAAAAGTGGCCCGATGAACCGATTTGTTTACATTTTCCTGGCTGCACTTTGACGGTAAGCCTTTTGAAATTGGAATATTCAAAATAATGTGATGTCTCAAAGAAAGCGAGAGTGTGAGAGACGAAGAGTGAAAAGAAACAAACTTCATTTCGAATTTTGTGTTTGTTCAACAGCCAAAGGATAATATTTATGGAAGTTTCGGCATATTTTGCCCGTCGGAACGATTGGAATGCGTCGACTTAATGGAAACGGAAACAATTTTAATTGATTGGACACTAGAGATGTACCTGAATTTTACGCACATTGGCATTATGAATCGAATTGATCAGTTTTATCAGAAGTATGGTGTGATGGAACGTTTGCACGGCGATATTTATGTAGCACAAGCTCCTTTCAAGCAAATTGAATTGGAAAGGTAATGAAGAGCACCAACGCACATTAAAAATTGGTGTGTGTATGTGTGTATCTGTCTAAAATAGCTCTGGAAAACCATTAAATAATTAATTGTACGCTTTAATTGTGTACCGTATTTTTTTTCTATCTCTTTCGTGTGTAATATAGTTTGCCTGACGATGAGGTTGAGATGCGTCCGTTGAACATTAATAATGTTAAAGCCATTCACGACTTGTATCCGGCTAGTGAAATAGAATGCGTTGAAGTGTTCGAAAAGCTCATTGGCACCTTACCAGGGTTTGGTGTTTTTGTACACGATACAGACGAACTCTGTGCATGGATGATGCATTCGTATTATGGCGCCATGTTCTCAATGCAAACAAAACCGCAATTTCGTCGTAAAGGGTAAGCGCTTAGGTTTTTATGGTTTTTATTTAAAAAAAATAACGAAACAAATTAACTCTCACTTTGGCTAAACGCATCAATTTTCCCATTTTATTTGCATGGCCAAAAAAAAGGTATGGAATTCATTTGGCTCAGGCACTCACCGAAAAAGTCATCGATCGCGGCTACACACCATTCGTCGTGATTCGCCCCGAAAATGATGCATCACGAAACTTATACACAAAATTAGGATACAAAAAGGCTTATGAAACGGTACGTGTAACTTTACAACCAAAGGTGACCGGTGACACAACTGAAAAGCTCAATGGTCACTGTGCCAATGGTCACCATATCATCGATATTCAAAAAGACGAAGGCATCGAAGATATGCGTGCAGAAATTGTACAAAATATCAGTCCAAATCAAAATGAGGTGGCCAAAGACGAGGGCATCGACAATGGCGAAG
This sequence comes from Contarinia nasturtii, assembly GCF_009176525.2. Lineage (NCBI taxonomy): Eukaryota > Metazoa > Arthropoda > Insecta > Diptera > Cecidomyiidae > Contarinia > Contarinia nasturtii. Next base: position 1,120,285 of record NW_022199294.1, on the reverse strand, counting down.
AATAAACGCACGAATTTTCAACCAACAGAACAAATTGGACAAAACAATTTTCGAATTGTGATTCTCACGTTTTAATTCCTTCTATTCCTATAATTCCCAAACCAACCAAAAAAAAAACCAGCAACAAACAATACATTTCTCTGATGCCGCAAAACCATGAAGCTAAAATGCTAGCAAATGATTGCCTAAAAACAATGAATATAATTTTAAATTTAAATATCAGAAGGTGAAGAAAACAAAAATTAAAAATTCAAAGGACGAATTTTATTTTCTTGAAAGACATGAACATGTGCAAAGAAATCATAAAAGACATGAACATTTTTAAGTAAAAGAAAAAGAGTGTATATGGAAATGGATAGGGCTTAATTTATGATGAAAACAAAAAAAAACACACACACAACACTTTTTTTGTATGGCGATAATGCATTTATTTTAGCGCGAAAAATGTCTTCTACATTTATATTATATTATATTATACTGTATGAACCTTTTTATGAATATGTAATCGAAATAGATACTCTTTTCTTAAGCGATTTGATTATATTTATCTAGCGGAATGTGATCTACATATATTTTCCAATTTATTTTTCTGTCCAATTCTGTTCGTTTTCCATCTTATATGATAACACTTCTTATCAACAAAAAAATTGAAAAACACTTTAGAAGTCTCTATCATTTATCCGTAGCTTTCCAGTATATAACCAATCAAACGGGAGAATCGAAAAATGTTTGAGAAAAAGAAAATTCGAAAGAAACATGCATAGATTTGAGATTATTTCGTACCCGATCGTAGAGCTCGCTTTCAAAAAGAAAAAAAAATACAATGTTGATCTAATTCGAATTTTGTTGCAAATGAAATCGGGGGGCGTAAAATTACTATATCAAGCTCAAGGAATCTGATACCGTATGCATGCAACTGAAACGTGTGTGTGAAATTTTTTATAAATCCAATCGGGCTCACACAATTCTTACATATTTATAATTACATCTTTTGCCATTTTTTACTATTTTATTCGTATCATTAAAACAAAGAAGAAGAAGAAGTGGTAGCTGAACAATGAAAAGCCTATACTTTTATACAACTTTTAGTCTTCGAATGAGCGCAAAATCATTATAAATATGTTTAAACAAAATTATCGAGTAGACCTTAATCACATAATGGCAATATAATGGTGCCGTATTTATTTGATTTTTTTTTTCTTTCGCGAAATTATTTCAATGCCTGCATAAAAGAGCTTGAATATATTTGCACGAATAGCCAAATTGCGATTGTGATAAATATTAAAAGAATTTTTTTAAACAAAAAATTGTAGAAGCATAGGCATTCAAAATGAGTTCCATAGTTTGGTCAGTTTATGTCGAATTTTTTTTTAATTTGAAATGCAAATCTGCATTATTACACATTAGCTGACAATAACAATAGAGCCACACTGAGAAATAAAAAAAATAGTCGCTCGAATAATGGCATGTAACAATCTCATATGTTGAATTGTTAAATTCAATGCCAATAACGAAATATTCAAGGCTTACCTCGTGTATATACCATATACACAGTTTTCAAATGAATAAATTATTATTTATTCAAATTTTAAAAAAGGAGGAAAGAAAAACTATTTTGCGCCATTATGTGATTAGCGAAAACGGAGAAAAGAATGAAAACAACAGTCATTTTCTCTTAATTATTATTATTCCAACTATCATCAATGTAACACGATGAAACAAATAACAAAATATGTAATATCATTTATATTATACGGCAACAATTTTTGGTCCAAACATATAGATTCGTTTTCTAATTAATCTTGCACACAGTATTTTTCCCAAAACAAATGAAAATGAAGAAGGAGGAAAAAACGACAAAGAAAATAGTCCGTCAGGAAAGTCTCTAGACACACAAAAAGAGAAATACATTACACCATATGCTTATGCGTGAATGAAGTTGCAGTTTTGCCATTTATGCTCACAAAAAAAAAAAAATATGGGAAAAACACAAGAAAATACCAAAAAATGAGAAATTAACCAACATTTTCTTTAGGATTAATGATTACATGTGCTTTATCATTCAGTCATATCTATTCTAATTTTGAAGGAAAAGAAAATCAATGATTATGCAAGAAAAAAAGTGAAAGAAAACTGAACAAATTATCCAAGTAAAATAATCAAGCACCAGACCGTTAACATTGACATCCAGGACGGTGTGAGCATATAACATGACACACATACACAGATTGCCTAAAGTATTGCTTTGTGAACAGCAGCAGCATAGCTAGAAACACCAGAAGGAACACTTTTTGTTATAATCTTTTTTCTTTACAAAACTTTTTTACATTTTAATGCACACACACACACAAAATAGAAGAAAAAAACAGACAGACCGATAGAATGCATACAAAGATAGAACCCAGGATCAAATTTGTTTTAGTCTGTATAATAGAGAGATGAAATCGAACAACAAAACGAACGCAACTTTAACAAAGATTTAAAAAAAATGAAACCGAAGAATAAAAAGAACTATAGTTAGACACTGAAATATAAAATATATATATATATATTACTTATAACGAATGAAGAAGAAACCAAAGTAATTATTGTAAAACAAATTTGTATTTGAAACAAAAGAAAAAAAAAACAACAACTGAAACAAATCATGCAAATGTATAAACAAATATCTGTAATAGAAATGATGTGTGCGTGTATGTGCCGAAGATGTATTGAATGTTGTGTATTGAATTCGAAACAAAATGTGAGTGTTTGATGAAACTGAAAAAGAAAAGAAATGTATTCTATTGTACACAAGCCACACATTTTCATTTCATAAATAAACTATGAATCTTCTAATTGAACCAACTTAAATGATGTTTTTATTTCATTGTTATTCGATCAGTTAATATTTGAATTTTACTGGAAAAAAGCATCATTTGAATTGACTTATTCCAGTGGAATGTAGCACGTGGCGCCGCCATTCGTAAATCATCCGAAACCAGTTGGCTGTCACATACGCTATGACACATTGTTTATTTTATTTCATACTATCAGTCTTGATGGCAATAAAGTCTTAGATTTTATTTGTTTATTCTTGTTTAGTTTGGGCACAGTCAAAATAGAAATCATTCCTCAATAGATAGTTGATCGTCTAATTGCAAACGAGTATCACGATGGCCGACAGTTCCGACGAAGATTTTTCAAATGGATGGATTCCGTATGCAAGGCGACCTGAATGGAAAGATGTAACACCACTTGAACAAGACGACGGAGAGAATCCAGTTGTTGTCATTGCCTACAGTGATCGATGTAAGTGTTTCAGTTAATTTCAATAGAATTGACAACGATTTAATGCGACACATTTTATTTGCAGTCAAAGATGTATACAACTATTTTCGCGCAATTATCGCCAGCGGAGAGAAATCGCTACGTGCATTATATCTCACTGATGATGCACTAAAGTTGAATGCATCCAACTATACCGTCTGGCAATACAGGTAATTTTCGTTCGAAGCATCGGAATAAAGCAGTCATTTTTTTAATGTCTTATTCTTTATTTTTAACAGACGTGACATTCTACGTGCATTGGACACTGATTTGTCCGAAGAGCTTGAATACACCGAAGAAATAATTTGTCGAAATCCAAAAAGTTACCAAGTATGGCATCACCGTCGTGTCATCGTTGAATGGCTGAACGACGGTTCGAAAGAACTCGAACTGACCGAACAAGTTTTGAACATGGACGCCAAGAATTATCATGCTTGGCAACATCGCCAATGGGCCATTAAACAATTCAAGTAAGTTTTTAAGGAGAACAGTCATTTTGGGTGGATTAACTCGTTTAACGCGATTTTATTTCCATTTTTAGTCTCTTCGATAATGAACTAGTTTTTGTGGACAAACTGATTGGCGCCGATCTGAGAAATAATTCTGCATGGAATCAACGGTATTTTGTATTGAACCATGAAGGATTTACACCCGAAGTCATCGAAGTCGAGCTAAATTATGTCATGAATCGAATTCGACTTGTGAAAAATAACGAAAGCACATGGAATTACCTACGTGGTCTACTCCAACATGGCACCGGAAAATTGGATCAATATCCAGATGTGAGTATGAAAGCAGTGGCCTATTGTACGTTCGACCCAAAATAGAAAAACTTTAAATTAAGAGTTCAAATTGAGAGAGAGAGTGAAACGTGTACGTTCTACTGACACGGTTTCAAGTCAAAAGGGCGAATCCCCTATGAATATTGAAAGATTCATGTTCCATGCAATTTAATTTTTAATCATAATTTTGGCATTTATTTTCTATGCTCAACAGGTTGTCGATTTCTGTGAAGAATTGTATGCGTCTGGTGTTAAATCGCCGTTCCTGTTGGCATTTTTGGTTGATTTGTACCAAGAGAAGCGACTTGATTGGGACGAAAGTACCAGCGAAGACGATCCAAAGCAACTCGAAGACCGTGTTAATGAATTGTGCAATCAATTGATATCGACACATGATACAATTCGTGCCAAATATTGGGAATATATTTTGAATAAATTTAAAATCAAGCTATCACGCAGTGGAACAGACCCAGAATCGAATACAAATCAAAGCTAAAGATAATTCAAGTCATTTTCTTTTATATATTGTAAACACACAGCGATAGTTGAAAATAAAATCTGTTTTTATCACTCACACCAACATTATACACATTATTGGTTACGTGCTCGGTTTTTATGGACAATTTCAACGATGGAAAGATAACATTCATCATGGTATCGTCTTTTTTTTCATTAATCCACCGAGATTCAATGTCATTTTTCATAATATAGCGTACGAAACTGTTAACACGTGTCAAAGCAATGAAGTCTTTTAGGTTTTATATTTAACAACCCGTTCGAACCCGATGGCAACAGCTAACGGTCACATTTTCGTTCGGCATCAAGATAAGAAATCGAAACAAAAAAAAAACTTGCAGACACGATTGTAATTGAAAAGTAATAAATAAAACGTCTGCGTGTATTACATATATGCAACGAGTGATAGGTCATCGTCAGGGATACTGAGTCACCAAAACACAATGCGCTTCGGTTTTTTTTATCCAGATTCAAATCGATGTATGCACACTTCTATCGTGTATTGCGAACACTACATTACCTCACATGATAATCACATTACGTCTAACATAATCGAACCACGGTCCAATTAATGTGACCAACTAATACGTACCTGATCCGATTGATTCGATTTCAGCAATCGCTTTGTGCATGCGAGCGCTTTCAATAGCCAAATCATTCAATACTCTCTTTTGAACCATCGTATCATCCAGTCGGACATTCTGGAACTAGTTTTTTTCGGCCAACCACACTAAGTTTATATGTTTTTACATTTCTTTTTAAAGTTCAAATCAAAATTTAATAATTCGAAATAATAATATAAATTATTTAATACATTGTTTTCGTGTGAAAATTCACATACAAAATGTTTTCGTTTTTATCGAGAGTTCGTTTTAAAATTTCCATCGTATTTTGTTGCTTTGTTCTCTTCTACATTCGATATTGTGCTGGTCAAAGTTCACAGAATATTAACGTCCGTAAGTTTTACACCAGAAGGAGCAATTTTTTTTACAATATTTTATATTGTTTTGTGATTCAATCATAACATATTGATGTATTCATTAGAAGATAAAAGAAAGTGTTTCTGGAAAGTTAATCAATTAAAATTAATCGTAAAAAAATAAATCTTTTCAAGTATTTATTAACAAATGATAATAAAAAAGTTATTCAAAATTACAACAATAAATGAACTGTTTTTTTCTCGCACCTCAAAAAGTGTTCATCAACGAAGTCGACAATGATCCCGCCTCTCAGGCTCTCGAGATTGTGATGAACTATATAAAGAAAAATCCATCACTCGGAATCTCATTACAGGTCGTGCCAATTGAAGGAAACCGAACTGATTCGAAAAAATTCTTGGAAAACAGTAAGTAGCTGGCATCTAGTTTCAAATACTTTTTAACCAGGCCAAGAAAAATAGTAGTGTTATTCGTAAAAGAAATGCATAATTTTGTATTTGTTGAAATTGTGCTACTCTGTATTTCAATCATGAAAACTACGTGTGGGGAACCGCAATGCGGTTACCGCAATATTAATAATAATGGATTATCAAGCATTATACAAAAGTAGAATCAATGAAAAATTTAATAATGTGTACATTACATGAAATAATATTCATAATCTCAAACATTTCGCATGCATTTTACGAGAATCAGCAAAAATTTACAACATCACGTAAACTTTTTAGTGCGTAAAAGCGTAAAATATATGAGAATTGTTTGAGATATTGGGTTTTTATCAAATTCAACCAAATTCGTCAAATAAACAATATATTTCTTGGCAAAATATTGTTTAAAGCAGATAACGTGCGCACAATTTGATTAGTTTAATATCTCGAAAATTCTTTGCTATGATGAAATTTATTTTAAAAAAAAGTTTATGAATATTTTTTCCCAGCTTTTTTCTATCCGATGTAAAGTTGTAGTTAATTTTATCTATATGGAAACATTATTGAGAAATATACACTAACACATCGTGCTTACTGCATGCTTAAATTTCAACCAAAAATCTTCAATCATCGGCGCATGAACTCTTTTATTAAACTGATCTATAGATTTTTGGTGGTTATAAAAAAGAAAATCAAGTTAATTTCCTGATAATTTATATGATTTACATGAATGGAATGTTACTTTTGTTAATTTGCAGTTTGTTCGGTCTATACGGAGGCAGTGAAGAACAATATGCCACCACATATTATTTTCGATACGACTATAACAAATGTTGCGAGCGAGACGGTGAAATCCTTAACATCGGCTTTAGGTATACCGACAGTGAGTGCTTCATTTGGTCAAGAAGGCGATATTCGGCAATGGCGTGACCTTACCGACCAAAAACGCCAATATTTATTGCAAGTGATGCCACCAGCTGATATTATTCCCGAAGTCATTCGATCGATAATTATCTACATGAACATTACAAATGCCGCCATTCTCTATGACGAATCTTTTGGTAAGTTTAGAAGCCAAATTTCTATGTTGGCATTTTAAGTAAAAAAGCCAATATAAAAAAGCCAAGAATGTATATAAAACTGATATATCATGTACTCACTGGGTAAATACGACCAAAATTAGTTCGCATGCAATTTAAATGAACGCTAACCATTTCGATTAGAGTAAACATAATCAAATGCACAATGATTTTGAAATGTAAAAAAAGCGTGCACACGAACTAACATTGATCAAATTACATTAGTTGAATAACGATACAAAAAAAAGGAAATCAAGTTTACCACGAATTCATGTTCAACGAATATAAAATCGATATCTGATTAATGGAAGCATGTTATGTTGAACAACGACGACGACAAAAGCAATAAATGGAAGCACATCAAAATATAATTGAAATGTAAATAAAACAAATAACTAAGTAGGTGATGCGCGACATTAAATATTGAGGGACACAAATTGTGCGGGAGGGACGAGGGTGGTCACCAATCGAATAAAACGAATCCATCGCGTTCACAAATAATAACAAGAATTATGTCAATTCGAAAAGCATTAAATTATTGATTTTTATTTGATTATGCAACAGTTATGGATCACAAGTACAAAGCGTTGCTACAGAACATACCAACACGTCACGTTATCACAGCCATAGCAAAACCAGCCGACAGACCTCATCAGATTGCAAAACTGCGAAATCTTGACATAAATAATTTCTTTGTTTTGGGAAGCTTACAATCAATCCAAGATGTATTGGACTCCGCGCGAGACGAATATTTTCAACGGAACTTCGCTTGGCATGCCATCACCCAATACAGCGGCGAATTGACTTGTAATTGTAAAAATGCCACAATCATCTTCTTAAAACCGGTCCCTGATCAAATGGCAAAGGAACGACTGGGATTAATGGTAAATTGTGTTTACTTTCGTCATTTGAAAATTAATCAATATTTATTTTCATTAACAATCTTCGAAATCCATCACAATTTCTAACCATTTTTTTCACAAAGAAAACCACGTACAATTTGAAAAAAGAACCAGAAATCTTATCAGCCTTTTACTTTGATTTGGCCTTACGGACCTTTCTCGCCGTTAAGTAAGTGTATTAAATAAATCTTCCGTATTGACCAATTATCATTAAAACAATAAAAACACCTCGAATTCAAATTCAAGGGAAATGTTATTAACCGGAACATGGCCAACAAACATGCATTATTTGACTTGCGATGACTATGATGGAACAAACACACCCGATCGAGCCATTGATTTGAAATCATTCTTTGTCAATGTTAAAGGTATGAAAGTATTGATTTTAGATTCAATCACTGTAATTTCCGTATAAGAGCAACAAATCAATAATCTATTTCATATAAATACAGTTTTGTTTGAGTGTAAAACGGCAAATATTTCAAAATTTACGTCATCAAGACTTACAAATATTTGAACTTTTATTCACTAGCCAAAATATGACTTATTCATAATACTTCTGAGCCCCTATTTATTAATATTTCTTATATTTTTGTTAATAATCCATCGATAAGAGCCGGCGACTTATGGAAACTTTAGTTTTCCATCTGGAAATACGCCATTCAATGGTCACAGCATGATGAAATTCGATATGGAGATCAATGTGGTGTCGGTCCAAGGTGGAGCTTCGGTCAGCACTAAAAATCTAGGCAATTGGACGGCCGGTCTGACCAATCCCATTGTTGTTAAGTCGTCTGATGACATGAAGAACTTCACCGCCGCTATTGTTTATCGTGTTTACACCGTTGTGGTTAGTACATTGTCTGACTTGAAAAACCAATATTTTATATGAACAAAATCTAGTCATCATAGTGTTTAGTCATCTTAGTTTATTTTGTACAATGTTTATGTTATTCTCAGCAACCCCCATTCATAATGCGTGACGAGACATCGGAAAAAGGATTCAAAGGCTACTGCATTGATTTACTCGACGAAATTGCCAATTTGGTTAAATTTGAGTATACAATACAAGAGGTTGAGGATAAAAAATTCGGCAATATGGATGAAAATGGTGAATGGAATGGTATCGTACGAAAACTAATCGACAAACAGGCTGACATCGGTCTTGGTTCCATGTCTGTGATGGCTGAACGTGAGACAGTTATCGACTTTACGGTTCCTTACTACGATTTAGTTGGCATAACAATAATGATGCAATTACCAAGCACACCAAGTTCGCTTTTCAAATTTTTGACCGTATTGGAAACAGGTACATTTCCGTTAACAATTTTAATGCATTTTTTAAAATTTAATTTATTATTTACTTTCAAGATGTGTGGCTGTGTATTCTAGGCGCCTACTTCTTTACAAGGTTTGAAATATGGATTTTTTTTTTCGTTTTACATATTCTCAATTTTGAATGCATTTCGATATTTCCATTTAGTTTTTTGATGTATGTTTTTGACCGGTGGTCACCATACAGTTATCAAAACAATCGCGATAAATATGCCGATGATGATGAAAAACGTGAATTCAACATGAAAGAATGCTTGTGGTTTTGCATGACTTCTTTGACTCCACAGGTAATAACATCATTTGATCAAACACACTCCATTTGATTAATTTATTTTTGATTTTACATCTAGGGAGGCGGTGAAGCACCAAAAAGTGAGTATCTTCTCTTGTAGTCGACTTTGAAAATACGGGCCAATTTCAATTTTTTTCTTCTCCATAATCAGATCTATCTGGAAGATTGGTTGCAGCGACCTGGTGGCTTTTTGGGTAATTCCACTACAATCAATTCGATTCAAAGATCTTAAAATTCTTTCTTTTCAAAATGATAAATTCAATTTTGTAATAATAAATATTTTGATATCGATCCATAGATTTATAATCATTGCATCGTACACCGCAAATTTGGCAGCCTTCCTGACTGTGAGTCGCTTGGATACACCTGTGGAAAGTCTCGATGACCTGGCAAAACAATACAAAATCTTATATGCACCTCTAAACGGTTTGTATCCCTTTTAGCCTCAAATCCAATGAGTTTCGTTCACTTATGTGTGCTTATCAATTCTTCTGCACTACCAGGTTCTGCGGCTATGACTTATTTCCAACGTATGTCACAAATTGAGGGTCGTTTCTATGAAATCTGGAAGGACATGTCGTTGAATGACTCACTAAGCCCCGTCGAACGATCAAAATTGGCTGTTTGGGACTATCCTGTCAGCGACAAATACACCAAAATGTGGCAGGCAATGCAGGAGGCCGGGTTACCAAATACTCTGGAAGAAGCTGTTTCCAGAGTTCGAAATTCAACAACGGCCACTGGATTTGCATTCATTGGGGACGCAACTGATATTCGCTACCTGGAAATGACAAATTGTGACTTACAGGTCGTGGGCGAAGAGTTTTCAAGGAAACCTTATGCAATAGCTGTTCAACAAGGCTCCCCACTCAAAGATCAATTCAATAATGCGTACGTATTTTGTCTTTCAAAAAACCAATAAAAAAATTAAAAACTAATTGAAATTTCATCTTATGCCACTCGTCATAGAATTCTTCAATTGCTGAACAAGAGGTATCTGGAGAAGCTGAAGGAGGATTGGTGGAAGAATAAGAAACAATGTGAAAAGGTCGAAGATCAATCGGATGGTATTTCAATTCAGAATATTGGCGGTGTGTTCATTGTGATCTTTGTTGGCATTGGAATGGCTTGTGTTACTTTAGTATTTGAATACTGGTGGTACAAGTATCGCAAAATCACACCAAAGATTACAAATGTCACTGAATCATCGTCGAATAATGTTAACAAACTTGAGAAGAAGGAAGGCGGCTTCATTCGCAGCAAAGAATCGATGGACGTGAAAAATGTACTTCGTACAAGACTCACGAGTCAGTCAAAAAATGAACCAAAATTTTAAATATAAAAAAAAGAAAAGCATCATGGATTCTTGAATCAAGTCCTATGATTTTGCCGAATGATGGAAATTAGTTTTGAGAAAATTAAAAATAGATTTTAGTTTGCTAGCAACATTTCAGCAGAGCCTTAAGAAAGCCTTTTGAACGAAAATCAATAATCAAAATAATTTTCAATGAAATCAATTTTTTTTGTGAAAAATGCACAATTTACGTGAGTCTAACGCACAATTTGGCGTGCAATAATTGTATAGTGTGAACAAAAAAAATAATGCACACATTTAAACTGTGTTTATGGTTTGTAATTTTGTTTGGAATAAAAATCATCATTATCAATGCAAAGGATATACGAAAGGATATATTTATAAATTATATATATATTCTCTTTTGTAGTTTATACAGGGAAAGTTGTCTGGACATTTTACTAGTGTGTTCTTGAAAATAAATGTAATCATTCAAAAAAATAGCGCTCATTTTGTTTCATTTTGAAGGAAGAATTACTGCATTGCCAATATGTAACTAACACACCATATTATAGAGTGACATTGAATCATATTTCAATTATACCATTCTCTGAGTCAGAGTGTCGAACTCTCAATTGCATGCTAGATAATCAGATCATAATTGAAATCGAACATCGTTTTATGGTTGACATTATTTATTAAAAATAATAATTCAGCCCTATATTTATGCTGGGATACTAGGTTCAATAAAACTGTGACACACTCAACTTATTAGTACGTTTTGTTTTTTTTTATTCGTGCTATAACTTACATTTCATGAAAACATGTAAGTGATAAATGTGCATATTTGTTTTGATTATCTAGGGATTTATTCAACACGCACACTTGTGCTAGCAGTGAAAACTCTCGCAGGAATAAAATTGTTGGTTCGCGTTTCATGTTCAAAATAATTCTAATCGAATCAGATCTTCATTTATGATCTAAATTCCATAATTTCAGTTGATAATAAGAGACCTTAGCTGTCGGAAGCCAAATTTTAACATTGTCCAAATTACAGAATATCAAGAATCACATTTTTTCTTTGTTCTTGTGTTAAATTATCAAGAATCACATTTTGTTTAGCAAATAAAAGAACCAGAAAAAAACGTAGTTTAAAATGATTTTTCCATCACGAGTGCGGTTTAAACTTGAGATTTTTCTTGTTGTTTTCCTATTTTCTCACTGTTTTGCACAAAAAACTCCAAAAATTAATATGCGTAAGTGTTTAAATGGCTTAAAGTTAATTGTGATTCAAGTTAAAAATTCCATATTTGAATAAATGATAATAAAAAATTAAATCCAAATTACAAAAATACATGAACTGTTTCTCCCCGCACCTCAAAAAGTGTTCGTCAATGAGGATGTGAATGTGGAAGCTAGTAAGAATGTACAAATTGCTCTAAACTATATAGCCGAAAATCCAGACAATCGTCCAAAATTTAATTTTTCGGTAAATTTGAAGCAAGTTTCTGGAAATCGATCAGAGCCAAAGGAATTTTTGAAAAAATGTAAGTAAAGTTTTGAAAACTAGTGTTAAGGGACGGTGAAAGATGATTATTATTTTTATTCGAAAACTGGTTTTCTCTCTATTACTAAGTTAACCTTCCAAAATACATAATAGTTCAATATATCTGCGAAAACCAATTCTTTGTCTAACGCAAAATCTATCAAAAAACGGATCATATTTTTGTAATTTTATATTCAATGACAATTTTCGAATTTTTTTTATTGAACCCTCAAAAATAATTTTCTTCTTTAAAAAGTGTGTGACGTTTACACGATATCGGTTGAAAATGGTGAACAGCCACACATTATCCTTGGTATGTACAATCAAAATTGATTACAATTGATAAATTTTTTTCTTATGATATTCTCTAGGATATTCTAATTCAATAAATGGGTGTAATTTTATTAAAAATATCAATTATTATTTCATTTTTTGTTTGTGAAAAAATATAAAATATAAGATACAACGATGTCTCCTGTCATATCTGAAATTGTAAAGTCTTTTACATCGGTGCTGGCTCTTCCGACAATAAGTGGTTCATTTGGCCAAGTTGGCGATATTCAACAATGGAATAATATAGACGAGGTAAAGCGTCGCTATCTACTGCAAGTTATGCCTCCATCCGATATAATACCTGAAGTTATTCGATCGATAATTACCTACACGAATATGACCAACGCTGGCATTCTATTCGACAAAACGTTTGGTAAGTCGTAATTTGTGATGTGTTAAACACCATGCTAGAGTTTATAAAATCAATAAAATCCTATGTGGAGTTCTAATGATATACCATAAATGATGCCAAAGTAAATAAACTAATAATGCGCATTGCGCATTGCGCATTGAATAGCAAATAATAAAACTTATTTATGTTGTATGTTACGCAGTTATGGATCATAAATACAAAAAGCTCTTGGAAAAATTACCAGTGAGACATATAATTGCCGAATTTAGCTCTGCTGAACAAATCGCAATACTGCGCAAGCTGGACATTACCAACTTCTTTGTTTTGGGGAAATTGGAATCGATTAAAATGGTTTTCGGTAGCTAATTTTCGAGAGAAAAAAAATGGTTAAGGGTCCTTATCATGTTATGATCATTTTTAGAAACGGTACCGGCTGATTACTTTGAACGGAATTTCGCATGGCACGTAATAACACAAGATTTTGGCAATATCTCTGCATGCTGTACAAACTTCAACGTAACATTGATCAGGCCAAAATCTTACAGCATACTGGACAATAGCCACATTCAAATGGCGGTATTTTTTTTCCATAGAAATTAAAACTTGACATGTTAACCATGGACTTCATTACAGATGACGAACACAAAACAAAACATTAATATTGCGTCGATGTTTTACTTTGATCTCACCTTACGGACTCTTTTGACTGTCAAGTAAGCCACTTTTGAAAATAAAAATGCATCGCAAAACTCCAATACAAACAATTCATTTTAAAGAAACATGTTAGCGACGAATAAATGGCCCCTAATGGAATATATCACCTGCAACAGTTACAGTGGATCAAATACACCTCAGAGATCTCTTCTCGACTTGAAATCGTCTTTCATTAATAATTCGGAGCCAGCTTCATATGGATCATTCTCTTTTGCTGATGATAATACAGCTTTCAATGGAAATAGCACCATTAAATTTGATATGGACATTTTGTCGGTTACAATTCAGGATGGAGTAGCAAGAGAAAAGATCGTTGGGAATTGGACATCTGGTTTTGGAATGCCGCTGGTGATCAAATCAAATGAACATTTGGAAAAACCAAAAAGAATCTATCGCGTCTGTATTGCTTTGGTAAATTTGGCAGAACACTTACTTTTTAATCAACTGAAAATGAATTTTGTTAAACAACTTTCATATTCCACAGAAAGCCCCTTTTGTTATGCGCGATGAATCCGCGCCTCGAGGTTATAGCGGCTTTGACATTGACTTGATGGACGAAATCGCGAGAATGGCGAATTTCAACTATACGATCATTGAGGCTGACGGACATGGAATGATGAACGATTCTGGCGTATGGAATGGGGTAGTGAGAAAATTGCTGGACAGAGATGCTGACATTGGTCTTGGAACCATGCAAATTATGGCTGAACGTGAAAGTGTCATTGATTTCAGTGTGCCCTACTATGATTTGGTTGGATTTACCGTTTTAATGGCCATACCAAAATCAAAGAATACATTATTCAAATTTTTATCGGTGCTTGAGAATGACGTTTGGTTCTGTATTCTAGCAGCCTATTTCTTCACAAGGTAAAAAGAACAGATGATTGTCCGGAAATTAATATGTGACATGTCCTGATATTTCATTAAAGTGTAATCTTAATATTTATATGGTGGTGTTAAGATTCACTCTCGAGATTTCAAGTATTTTTCACTTTGTACATATTTGACATTTTCACATTTGTTTCGATATTTCCATTTAGTTTTTTGATGTATGTTTTTGACCGGTGGTCACCATACAGTTATCAAAACAATCGCGAGAAATATGCGGATGATGATGAAAAACGTGAGTTCACAATGAGAGAATGTCTTTGGTTCTGCATGACTTCGCTTACGCCACAGGTAAATCTCGATCGCTTTTAAATTATTCATTTTTTTTTGTAAATTATTCATTTTTTTTTGTAAAATCAATAAAATATTAACTCAATTAATTAGGGAGGTGGAGAAGCGCCAAAAAGTAAGCTATTTTAGACGTGTATATTGTAGAAAAACTAATACTTTTTCAAATTTAAGATCTATCTGGAAGATTGGTTGCAGCAACATGGTGGCTTTTTGGGTAAATTATTGAGGCTACTCATCAACGTTTCATTTAAACAATAATCCGTTTAAATGTCTCTTACAGCTTCATTGTGATTGCATCCTATACCGCGAATTTGGCGGCTTTCTTGACTGTCTCGCGCATGGAAGTACCAATTGAAAGCTTGGAGGGTTTGTCAAAGCAATTTAAAGTCTTATATGCACC
The DNA here is from genome assembly GCF_009176525.2 of Contarinia nasturtii. Lineage (NCBI taxonomy): Eukaryota > Metazoa > Arthropoda > Insecta > Diptera > Cecidomyiidae > Contarinia > Contarinia nasturtii. The sequence continues at coordinate 1,104,886 of NW_022199294.1, read as the reverse complement.
AATAAATGGTTCGCAAGCGATGCATTTTTTTCAGCGAATGGCCGAAATTGAGGGACGTTTCTATGAAATGTGGAAAGGTAACAAAAGTGTGCACTTGATTTGGTGATTACTGCTTCGTTTTGTATTTTTATAGATATGTCATTGAATGACTCACTAAGCCCCGTCGAACGATCAAAATTGGCTGTTTGGGATTATCCGGTGAGTGATAAATTTACAAAGATGTGGCAAGCAATGCAGGAAGCCGGACTGCCAAATTCTCTGGAAGAGGCTGTTGCAAGGATTCGAAATGAATCGAATAGTCAATTTGCTCTTGTTGACGATGCCACTGATATTCATTACATCGAAAAGTTAAGCTGCGAATTTAAAATCGTTGGCAATCAATTCTCCCAGAAATCGTACGGCATAGCTGTTCAGAGGGGAAGCCCACTCAAAGGAGACATTGATGCTGCGTAAGTTTTTCGCTTTTTATTTTCAATATATCGTCACTGGAAGGTTTTTTTCATTCGATTTTTAGACTGCTAAGGCTATTGAATGGCAGGTTTATGGAAAAATTGAAGGAAGAATGGGTTTTGAAGAAAATAAAGTGCCCGAAAGTTGAAGATCAACAAGATGGTATTGCTATTTCAAACATTGGCGGCGTGTTCATTGTGATTTTGATGGGAATCGTATTAGCCATTTTTACTCTGATTTTCGAGTATTGGTGGTTTAAATACCGCTATCATCCACCAAAAATAATCAATGTTGCCGAATATGTCACACCACGTGTACATTCGACAGCACAGGGACCATCAGGATTATTCAATAATCAAAAAAAATATGAAACAAGATTTCGCCACAACTCACATTCAAATTGCTGATGAAATAGCACCGTAATAACTGATTTTTTGGATTCGATTGGAGTTTCTACACACAAAACGAGAATATTTTGAACATGTATTTTTGCACTGTGTTTAGGGCACATATGACAGAGAAAATGTGTGATTTCCATGCATCTCTGTATGTTTTAAAATAAGCTTTGATTTTCTGTTTTTTGGAAACGTAATTTGTGAAAAAAAAAATATAATACTGCAGTAGTATTACTGCTTGATAATTTGAATAAAACTCAAATGTGCTCCAAAATTGCTTTTTTTCTATTTATTTGATTTTCCCGTTAAAAACGTTCATTCACTATAATATTCAAACTACTGAGTTGCAGGAAGTAAGTATTATTTTATTGTAATTCAACACTTTGAACTGAAATTTGCTTGCGCAGCTCATTACAAAACTTGCACGAGCTTTGATTTCATCACACACTTGAGTGTACTTGCTTATTCTAAATGTGAGTTTTTTTTAAACATTTTTCGTACGATTTTTTCTATTACTCACGTTCAACGGTTCTGAGATGTCCTTATCATTTTTTGGTCGATTTTTACATAAAAATTAAGATTGTATTGTGAATAAGCTAATTTATGTTTACGACGTTTAATAACGTAGAAGATAAGAAAAACATGTACAAATCAATTTCACTGATATATTTACTTCCTCCAGTTGCGAGTGAACCGCTTAAAGATTAGTTGTGTCATAGATTTCGGTGGTGAATTGTTCCAATAATTTTTTGTACGCCGATCAATTTATTTTAATCGCTTCGTTTAAAATTTCAGTCAATTTGACAGAAAAATAAGAAGTTATCTTTTACTTTAAGATAATATTTTTAATAATGATCAATTCAGAAGAGAAGACTGTCAATGGTAAGAAATGAAATTGATTCAAATAAATATGCTGATTTTTCATTTAAATTAATTTTAATACAAACAAATCCAAGTGCAGTGATTTCTCTGAAGAAATGTTCGAAGAAAATTAATTGTATGAGTTTGTTATCAATATATTACCATCCAAAGTATTTATTAGTCCCGAATATTGTAAAAAAATCATTAAGATTATTAAAAAGTGTATTTGCTTTATATAATTTGAATGAGTGAGTTCAAATTTCGAAGAAAGCAAAACGCTAACATATATTTTGTATGCAGTTGTGAAAAATTAAAAAAATCGTGTTGCTCTTTCATTGGGATTTGAGTTCACTTTAATTCTCACCCATTCATTTTGATCTTAAATTTTAGATACAATTAAACCCTGTAATGGATCAAAGACACTTTCAAATGCCGAACCGGAGAAATATTCATATCCAAAACGTGTATTTCTTATCTTTGGAAGCGAATTCTGTGAACGCTTCAATCTTTATGGTTTCAAAAGTGAGCGATAACTTAATTGTTTTGTTAAGATTAAATTCAAATCTATTTTCTGAAACCAGATAATATATTTAGCTGCCGTCATCTGGATATTTGAACTCATCTGGATATCGTCAGCAGATGATGCGAATTGAAAACAATAGAAGTGATTGTTATAGTAATACCAGTATATAACAAGCTTATATACCTACAACAATCGCTTCTATTGTTTTCACTTCGTATCATCTGCTGACGGCATCCAGATGAGATGAAATATCCAGATGACGGCAGCTGAATATATGAATGGGGTAGAATAAAAACTACTTCTCGAAAAATGTTTAAACACGAAACCTAAAAAAAACTTTCAATGAAAAGTGAATCAATTTTTTTTCGTCCAATTGAAGTGAACCAAAAAAATTTTGTTCAATAAAAGTGAACCCAAAAAAAAATTCATTTTAGTGTATTTTACACTGAAAAAACCGAGTGAAATTTTTTTTTGGTTCACTTTTATTGAACAAAATTTTCTTGATTCACTTCAATTGGACAAAAAAAAATTGATTCACTTTTTATTGAAATTTTTTTTAGGTTTCGTTTTAAAAAAGCAATTTTTCGAGAAGTAGTTTTTATTCTACCCCATTCATATTGTCTGTCTGAAACATTTCTGATTTATGTTCTCTAGCAATTTTGGTTTTTTATTTGACTTATAAACTGGGATATACTGCAAATGATGCGAGTGTAGTCTTCCACGTATTTACTGCCGCGATGTTTTCTACAACTATGTTTGGCGGCATCCTCTCTGACGTATGGTTGGGAAAATTTAATACCATTTTATATTTATCGTTGCTCTATTTAATGGGAAGTATCATTATTTCAATCGGAGCCGTTCCATTTATTGACTTCTCACCAAACATCGCTCTCATGATTGGCTTAGTTTTGATTGCCATCGGAGCTGGTGGCATTAAACCGTGCGTTGCAGCTTTTGGTGCTGACCAATTCAAAATGCCAGAACAAGCACACCAAATTGCCCCATATTTTTCATTGTTTTACTTCACAATGAATGCTGGTGCTAGCCTTTCCACTGTCATTACTCCACTTCTGAGAGCAAACGTGCATTGTTTTGGAGATAATGATTGTTATTCACTTGCTTTCGGAGTTCCTGCTGTTTTAATGATTATTTCCATCGGTAAAATATTCGTTATTTTAAGCAGATTTTCATTCAGTGCTGCTGCCATCCAGAGAATAAAAATATATCTTGTTGAGAATGGGACATTTCAATTGTGTGACATCAATAATTTGTCTTTTTGATGTGGTGTTAACACGTGAACTACCAAAATAGAACTCTATATTTAGGCCACCACCACGACAAATTGTTATGCTCTGGATGGCGGCTTTGATTTTTAGCGCATCTATAAAATAAGTTACAATGTCTTCCTTTTTTGCAGTATTTTTTGTGATAGGTAAATCGTCGTACACTCATGTCAAAACATCATCAGAAAATATGATAATTCGCATGTACAAATGCACAAAGGTAGATAAAGTGTGTTTTTGATATGGTCATTACTACTTCATTTCGTATTTTTATAGCATGCGATTTCCGCCAGAAGACGCGAAAAAGGAGATAAATCACATAAAAATCTACTTGATTACTCTATAGACAAGTATGGAGCTGAATTCATTGACGATATAAGGATCCTCTTGCAGATTTTGGTACTCTATTTGCCGTTTCCTATCTTTCATGCGTTGCTCGATCAAATTGGATCTCGATGGAGTCTTCAAGCCAGCAATATGAATGGTGATCTTGGGTTTTACACCATAGAACCAGATCAAATGCAAATGTTGGACGCACTTATGTGCCTAACGTTTGTTCCATTGTTCGATACCATACTTTATCCAATAATGGGTAAAATCGGTATTCGACAACCAATTCATAAAATAATAATTGGTGGAATTTTGATTGGATGTTCGTTCTTGCTCGCCGCATTTCTCGAATTTTCTATTGTTAGGTCACCTGAACATTCGATAAATATGTTGTGGCAAATACCACAGTATGTAATTTTGACGTTGGGTGAAGTTATGTTTTCGGTAACCGGATTAGCATTTTCTTATGACCAAGCACCTGCAAGTATGAAATCTGTCGTACAAGCATTTTGGCTTTTAACTATTGCATTTGGTAATGTTGTTTTTGTGGCTGTAATCAAAATGAAAATTGTTGAAACACAAACATTTGAATTCATTCTATTTGCTGCTTTAATGTTTATTGCACTTTTTATACTTGCGATTTTGGGCAATTTCAATAGAAACATTTCACAAAAAGCTAATGCAAGCAATGTTCACGAATGTGAAAGTATCGAAACAATCAGTATAAAAAAATAGACAAAAAATAAAAAAAACGTAATTTGTGCGAAAATTATAATACTGCTTGAAAATTTAAATAAAACTCCAATGTATTCCAAAATTGCATTTGCTTTTTATTTGATTTTTCTGTTATAAAAAATAATAATTCACTCATATTTATGGGATATTATTCTTATATATACAATGTTTATGAAGCTCCCATATATACAAATATTGTACTACCAAGTATTTTAATTAGTTACGTCAGAAAATTGCGTTCAATCCATCGGTTATTTCACTATTACCATAGTGTGCTTCAGTTAATATTAGCCATTTATGCATTATTGTAATTGCTTCGTGCTTTGCACATAGTTTGTGCGTTAATATTTTTCAAGCGAACATAATTCTCGAACAAAACTGTAACTTGATACTTAATATCCATTTGCACCGAGTTGTTTTCGTATTGTTTCGAACGATAGCCAGAAGGTGAGTGACCACGGTGCCTATTCAAAATAAAACCAAAAAATAATTAATAATAGCGAAACTAGTGATATTTGTTCACTGCGTAACAACTTCACTTACCATTCTAATCCACACTGGAAGAAAACCTTTGTACAATGCGAAAAATCCCTCTTTACTAACTGTTTGTCTAAAGCAATCTAATGAGTTTTTATACAAGAGACCCCTAAAATTATATAATAAATATGAAATTATTGAAATAAGGTTAGAAAAAACTCAATATACACACCGTCCCATCTCATCGGTTGGTTGATTCATAATTCGTGTTTTGACGACATCAGCCGGTGTGCCCATGGTTGCCGCAACTAAACCAGCCATTATTGATGCCATTATGTGTACAGTATGGCAGTCTGGTAACTTTGTCTTATTCATAATATTTCGCTTAGCAAAATCGTACGTGGTTAAGTCTCCTAAATTGACAAGCGCCGCTCGATACACATTTGGTATGCTACCTTTCCATAATGCTTTTACACCGCCTCGGTGTAGAATCTGTTTTAGCGCATCTGATGCACCGTGAACACGAGGCTTCAGACCCATTAAACGTCGTCTGCCCTCCATTTGCACATGAACTTTGACTAAGTCAGCAGGCGAGGCCATCCATTGAGCAATACCACCCGCTGTAATACCGCACAGTGCTGCCTCCCACAATGGCAGTCCCGAATGATCTTCGGACACATCCAAGTTCTTTCTCATTCGATCATAAATGGCAATACGAACACCACTATAGACAACATGGCGATAGAGTGCAGGCGTTACGCCTTGCCATAATTTCGTTGCACCTTCCTCGCGAACGATGCCACAAGCAGTGGCAACCATTCCTCTGTATTGAATCTAATCGGGTTAAAATCAAAACATTAGAATGTGAGGAAAAGGTAGTTAATGTCAATGTTCAACACTGACCTTTTTTGCTGCGGCTAACCCATTTCCATTCAATTTACTTCCTTCTCCCTGTATCTGTAGACGCGTTTTTGTTAAGTCAAGTGGATATGTTGCTGATTTGAAATATAAACAAAGACATGATAAGCGATTGATTTTCATTTAAATCCATGTGCTCATTATCATTTGTCGACTTACCCAATTCAGCGATATTGGCCGAAACAACTGATATGATGTACGTACACCAAAATGTGTCCGCATAGTGATATTTAACGGGTCGCATTTCATTTCGTGAAATGGATGGTGGCGCAGCAGTTGCTAATGGTGCAGGCATTTTGATGTGTTAACCTAATGTGGTAAAACCGTCAAAATGAATTGATCAATTGATTGCCGTGTTCGTTTCGTTTCAAATGTGCGACTTTTGATGAATAGATGATGGCAACAAAACTAACAGCAACAACGATGATATTTGTTTTTATGAATTGTTTTTTGTTTTTCAAAGTCAATTAAATGGATTGCCAATAAGCATGCACATAATTCATGATGATGTAAATGCTAGAACACATACTCCTACGTCAAACATTCGATTATCTGCCAAGAAATTGAACAAAAGTAAAAAAATATAAAAGAACTAAAGAAAACTATAAATAGAAAGTGTTTAATTTTTTTTTTAGTTTTTTTTTTTTTGAATATTAAACAATTTCACAAATAAATCATATCCTTTCATCACTATTTGATCAACGATCATTTACATAATTACTTGGTTTTTGAAAATGCACAAGAAATTCGACGAATGAAAAATACGTAGTATACATGTATTAACTATATGCGGAAATATATCGACAGCTTGGCACGTGAAATGCTAGCGATTAATTGAAACGAATTCGTCCTCTTCAAAAGGTTAAACGGCTCATATAAAGCGAACACTTCAATCAATTTTACTGTGATTTCTAGCACTTCGTGAACAATTAAAACTAATAAAATTCCACATTTTTTCTTTATACGCGCTATTTGAGATGACAGAACGAATGGTTTTTCTAAAAAAAAAATCGTTCCGTAATCTTGATTTCTTTATCGGAGATAATTTTGCGAATTTCCGATTAGACTCATTTATTTTTTTTTATTATTGACAACATCATAAATGACGGTATTACTATTTATTCACGATATAAAATGTTCAACCTTTAACCAAGTCGTTCAACTGAAACAGTGTCACGCACAATACCGAACCAAATGCATACAACAAACGCACTTCAAACGAGACCATACTTTGTACCCAGACAGACAGCAGACACCAGACGGTCGAACAGACACAAACATATACAAAATGTTTTTTTCCATACTATATAAACATTTACTCACAAATAAGATTCAAAAAAAAAACGATGATGATTTTTATGCAAAATAAAAGAAATTTTTCGATATATCACAAAATTGGTTGCTTCACATGTCAGTTATTGTGAAATTGAAATTGATGGGAAAGTCTGGTTTCTATATAAATTTCTTTTATGTTATCGATGCTCATGCACGTTTTATGTAATGCGTTGCTTAATATGTACTGATTACTGGGCCCTTTATTGTTTTGATTATTTCAATACAGTATTCCAATGTGTTGACATTTCGATACCGCACACCGAACTGTCAAATTGTACTATTTTGACAGCTGGAAAATGAGCACGTTTAAATCACATACACACATTTCTCGTACAGAGTTCACTTCGCGCTATTTGTATGTTTTGTCTGTGTGTTTTATTTTTGTTTCTTTGTCAATTTGTGCGATTTCTATTTGATATTAATTTCAATTTTCATTTGTTTTGCAACAATGTAAATCGGTTGCTTTTTTTGTGTTTTATTGATTGAAAATAAATAAACGGGAGATAAGCATTCGCATCGAAAATGTCAAAGAGGATGGGTTTTCAATTTCGCCAGCCGCGATCCAAAATGCCAAAATTGGACATTACGATCCAGTCAAGTCAACGGATCACAGCTGGCCCATCAAATATGAATCCTCAACGTGACATTGTGGCAGAAACACCAACTCAACCGGACGGTAATTGGAGTGATGAAGAGGAATTTTTTGTATTGTCCTCACAAGCGGCCGATATGGTTCATACGTCTGCATCGGTTGTCATCTCACAATCAATGAACAGTCTTGCAAATCATGATATGAGCTATACACGATTCAGGCAAGAAGTACGAACCGTACACAGTACACAAATAAATCCGATCAAAGAGGTATTAAATGATGATGATGACGATTTGTTTTCAAACATTGACGAACCCATTCCGAATGCCATTCAAGCGGCACCAAACGCCGAGACGCCCAAGACCAATGGTCAAAATGTACAAAATCAACAATTTAGTCAAAATTTCAATCGACCATCGACATCAACGTCAACGGTTAATAATAAATTGAAAGAACAATCGGAAAAAATCCAGTGTCAATATTATGCGGAAAAGATAAAAGCACAAAAGAAACAAATTGAAACGTTGCGAGAGACATTGAATAAAGTTAATCAAAAGTGTACGACGAAGGAAGGAGAGTCATCGACGCTTCGATATGAGGTCGACTCAAAATCCCGAGATATTGAACGTCTTCGCAAAGAAAAAATGGACGAGGCCGTACAAATGGAAAAGAAATACTCGGAAAAAATAACCGCATTAGAAAAGAAAATTGAAGAGCAACGGTCAGAACTTGAATTTAAGGTAAATTGGATTTTATTTTAATGTGGATTCAGCGGTGGATGTTAAATAGAAATTTACATTTTCAGAATATTGAAATTTTGAATAAAAAGTCCAGAAGATCGCTAAACGATTCAGTTATGACAACGGAACCAGAGACGAGCTGGTCCATTGTTGAACTGCACCATCTATTCAAACTGCATACGAATCATATTGAACCAGCAGGTGAAAACATTTATTGCCTATTTATATTTGTCTCCATTTAAATTAATTTCAAATCAACATTTCCAATTTTAGCACCTGAAAATATCCCGGCTGCCGATTTTATAGCTGCGAAAGGTGTTGAAAAATATTGCGGCCTCACTGAGCGTGATTTTGATACATTAAAATGTCTTAACGCCCTACAATCAATATACAATGGAGCCAAACGGAGGAGAATGCGTGTGCTTGACACCGATTCCGTCAAAGAGATCATTAGTATTACAAATGCATTTATTTATGCGATGAAGTCGTATGCAAATCGATTGTGTCTGCGCGTACCAACCAAATACGATGCAGGACTAGAAGCCAAATTGATTTCTGATGAAATGGCCAAACCAACGGCCAATTTAATTGACGACAAATTGATTTATGAAAGACAAATATTGGCAGTGATTTCACTTTTGTGTACGGATTTTTCGAATGTCACTGAAATTATTTTATTCGAAAAATGCGAAGACCAGGAAACGAACACTGACGACGACGACGAAATGGATGTTGAAAATCGAGCTGGGTCATTCGTTGACATTTTGACAGATGTTCTTTTTAAAATTGGACTTTCGGTAAGCAGAGAATACACATGTTTTGAGTTAAATGAAATGGCCGCATAGAAACTAAAATAGATTTAAACCTTAACAAACCATGGCTCTTGTTTCCATGCAAAATTCAAAAAACGCTACTCGTTCTCACTTCAGAATCATTAATTTAAATTATTTTTGTTTACTAGAAAACTCTGTCGCTACACAAAACGCTCATCGAATCGACGTCACTGTTGCTGTTGGCATTGGCAAAAACCTATTCTCCCAGCAAATCGGGCGATTTACTTCTTTTGAATTTATTTCGTTTAATTGTATTTTGTGAACCAGATTTACAGTCGCTCAATCATTTATCGGAGTTTCTAGAGCTTATCTCCGACTATGAATTGTGTAATATTTGCAGTCGATTTTGTAACGATACAAGCACCAACGTTATGTCTATGCAACGATATTGTATCAATCGATTTGACATTGAAACTTGTCCGCTTCAAGTATTTTCGTGCATCTTACAAATCTCATTTCAACCGTACTCCAACAATCGATCGACATTGGATCACACAAATAAGGTGCATACGGTGGCTAAGATCACGATTCACATGATTAAGTTCTTAAGGAATTGCTTCAATAGGCGTGAGTATCCGGGTCATTCATAACTTTTTTATTTCCAACTCTATTTGTATCTTTCTCGTTTTGATTCAGGCGTTGATTGGTTATTTCCCAAGAACAGAAGTCAGAATGATTCTTCAACATTAACACAAGGATCGCATTGTTATAGTTATGTTGTCTCATGTATAATTGTCTTATTACATTTTTGTATCAATAGTTGGTGGGAAAACTACAAGATCATCGGTAAGACAAATTTATAGTTTAAAATAAAAAAAAATAATTAATTATTTTTTACGGCGATCGTCTAGATTACAAACTGATACAAACAATATATTCAATGGGAAGTCTGTTCATTCACGACATTATAAAGAAGCATTATGACCCAAAAGTTCTCAGTTTGGGTGGTTTTCCGGTGAAAAATCGTTTGCAAGTTATTTACGATTGGATTGTTTATTCGAATGCATTTGACCTGACATCCATTTCAGAAAACGCCATCAAATCAGTGAATTTACGTCAAATTCAACAAATGAACGAACCACAAATGCCAGAAAAATCATATACGCACGATCAAATGGATTCGATTCTTGTTGAGTCATTTGATAACTTTTTAATATGAAGCAAAGCGTTAATTTTGTGTTTTTTTTTTTTTTTTTTTTTTTTGAAATTGTAATGAAATTGTAAAACTACTAAATCGACACACTCTTTATAATGAATAAAAAAAAATTTGAATATGCTTAAAAATACGGTAACAATTATGATTTTTATTTATCATATTTCCATAGGTTTTTTTATTTTTGGTGCCAGCCATAACAGATGAGAAAAAATGAAAATGATATTAAATTCGTCGTATTGAGAAAAAAAATTGCGAAAAAAGGTGATCAAGCTCGAGTTTCGGTAGACTTTTCTATTTTATGTTATCGAAATTAGATTTATTAAATACGATTATGCTGAAAGCATTCACGTGAATGTTATTTCTACCGAGACTCTGGATCACCTTCGATATATATGCAATTCAAAGTCAAAATATACTAAAATCTGGAAATTCGTTGACCAATGAATTATAAAGCCGTTGCAATGAATGACAGATGTGTTCTGCTGAACACAAATACATGGGCATTTGCGTTTTCACATCTCGAGTGTTGAAAGGAGAAAGATTTTGTTTATAGTTGGTAAGTCTCGTACTCCTTCAACAGAGCAGAAATATTGTTCTATCTTCTTCTGTGTCTTTATCATACTTCATTTTTTTGGAAGATTTTTTTTGTAATTACTTTCTTGATCATTTTGAAATTTCACCATTGCTTTTAACGTTCGAATTTGATTTTGTGCATAATCGATGACAGTGCTTGAGTGAAACATACAAACTATATGCAAACCCTTTCCCAGTTCGACTCACAGTTGAGAGTTACAAATACAGTTACACAATTTTTCGTTTATTGGCTTGAAGATCTTATGTGTAATGAGCTGACATTAGTTTGGAGTGGACACAGAGTAGCATAGATCTATTGTCTTTGAATCTTTTGTATGACTGTCCTTTTCATTCTTGTTAGGAATATTGAGTTGGTTCAATTTTTCATATTGACGCGTTATAATTCACTAGGCAACGAATTTCCAGGTTTAAGTATATTTTGATTTCGCATCGTATATATATTTGAGGAGTGGCCCAGAGTTTCGTAGATATTGTGATACTTGTTTCGCTTTAGACAGCGTTTTAATATCCGGAATTATAGATGCTCTTGGCAAAAAATCAAAAACTCTATGAAACACGAGTATGGCCACTCTTTTTTATTTACAAAGGATAACATTGTCATAAATACAAATTCGAGTGTAAGGTATTCATTTTAACTAGTTAAAATATTCTTCTTTATGCAATAAAACATCAATTATTAATTTTCGTTTCAATAATTTTCCGAGTCTCATTCACATTTATTTATTCTTACCAATAGACAGAGATGTCAGCGAAAAACATCTAACCATTTGCCATTTGACTTATAAAATAAAACTCAAACCAGATTTGTCTACAAAATGCAGATTTTGGATAAAATAATAAAAAAACGAATGAAATAAAAAAAAATGTCGATGGAAATTCACAAAAAAAAAGAATCGCATATAAACACTGAAACGTTGTGAAGGATTCCAAAATCGGAAATATTTCCGAGAATAACATTAAATATATAGCAAAAACATGGCTTTAATCCTGTTGCGGCGAAAATTAATCTTGATTAAAAAACATATGTTTTTAATTATGAGACATATAAAATTGGTTTGCATGAATGCAGTGAGCACACTTACACCATCCGAATATTTTGTTTCATTTTTAGATCGTCAATTTGATTAAGATCGTTAGCATTTGTAAAACAGTTGGTATTGTGTGTGGTCGTTTGTCACCAAAAACAAAATGATAAGCGGCGACACATTGCAAACGTAAACCAAAAGAGAAAAACGAAACAAATATGAAAAGTGAAGCACTTCCAAATCATCTTTTGTCATTCATAAACAGTACAAACAGAATATGAGTGATTCCCACCGGATCGAATCTGTTAATCCACACATCGACACAGGAATATAATGTATGGCTGTGTACGATATGAATGTGGGACGAGGGGAAAATGTGTTTAAAAATATCTTTTTTTAATTAGACATCAAAATATGTGATGTGTGTGCTCAGAATGTTGATGTTAAATGCCATAGCGAAAGTCAATATACATATAACTATACATATGACAGGCGAAACATTTATTTAAAAAAAAAACAACGAAGAAGTCAAAATGATGAAGATTCACAGACTGTTGTTTAGTTTTTCGTGCTGTTGTTCGGAGAAATTTGTCATTTCCCGCCTTTATCCACTGTGCGCGCACTCCACAACCGATTTTATTTTTACTGACAACAAAAGACAGAGAACACGCACACTCAAAATGACAAACCGAACGAATATGAAGATGAGCAAGTGATTTACGCTCTTTCGCTCGACACAATCATTTGAATTCGGTTAATTTGAAAATAAATATATAGATTTTATTTTCATTCTTCATTTATAAAAATAGGAACAAAATGGAAATTATCGCAACGTATGGGTATGTGTGTATGCGACCATTCATGTATGCCGCCGCCGCCGCCACAACTTTTACAGAATCGGTAGCACGGTATGGGCATTCGGCATTCAGTTATATGCTAGATTCGGTTGTGAAAAGATGTGTAACGTGCGTAAGAAGTGAATTTTCTTTATTCACAGCAAATTCAATTTTTAAAATTCATTTTATGGATTTTCTTTAGTTTTGTGACATTTTATTTTTCCTTTCAAATTTGGAAGAAAAATTTTGTTTGTGGAAAAATCCTTGGTAATCGGTAACAAAATTAAATAGAAATATAAAATAAGTGAAATTTTTTTATTCTAAGAATTCATAATTCTGAAAGAGACAAAAATGACATTTGGTCGTTTGATTTTCCAAAGTGTTGTTGTGCTTTTGGCACTAGCTCAGCTAAGTCGATCGTTAGAAGTGAGTGATTTTTACGATTTTGAAAGAAGCGTTCGCCTTGAGAATGGCGCTGGTAAATCCGAATTCGTCAAATTGGACACACCAATAAATTTCTTCAGTGATATTTACGATCACATTTATGTAAGTATTTTAAATGGTTGAAATAGCTCTTCTCCACTTTCTTTTGCTCTCACTCTATCTGTCGAGTGAACAAAAAATGCTCATAAATATTTCTCTTAAAGACTTTAAAACGGAAAATGAGACAGACTATGCAGAAAATGAAAATATTCACTTAACGATTAAGCAATAAAGTCTTTATATGAGTATTCTTCGCATATTTGCGATCGACATCGAATTTTATTCTTTCTCTAATTTTACTTTAAACGAATAACGAAAAATAAATTTTTATTGAAAGATCATTCAAGAGTTTATGTGTGTCTATAGAGAGTTTCAATAATCATCATTATTGTTACGAAAGATTGTGAGGAAATATCAATAAAATGTGAATTTAGATCCCGTTTGAATGGTAGCTCCTTTAAAAATCCATATAATTAAATTTAAAATGACGATGTGTGGCTTGGGATGAACAATACACGATTCGATGCGGTCAATGAATTTGCCGTTATATTTTATAAGTAGATTGCATGTATATATTTGATTAATTAATGAATCAATAGCTAAATAATAAACAATTCATGCAGGCTGCTATTTCCCCCATATCAACAACATTCTCAATTGGCATGCATTATCTAACTGCATTTCTCCAGTTTCCTAATCACAAATTGTGTGTAGTTTGTAACAATTATTTACTATCAATATACATAGCTGATTACAGCAATGAATATCAACGAATAATATATACATATACAATGCTCTACGCTATCGCTGAAATGAATTTGCAAATCACTGAATTGAACTGATAATTGCAAAAGATTGAAAACATATTTAAAATGCAAACACTTTCGAAATTCGATGAACTTTGACACAACGTTCCTATTGTTTATTCGACGAAACGAATCTCACGTCATCGAAATACTTTATATTGAGAATAAACAATTGGTCTAAATATAACAAACAATCGCCTGATAAACATTTCTATTTATTTCTAGATCAATACACAAGGGATTTTAACATTCGGCACCGAATTAAATGGTTTTTTAAATGAACCATTTCCATTAGAGTATGCGGCGATTGCTCCATTTTATTCAAATGTTGACACGGCTGGCGCTGGACAAGACACATCGATTTCATTCTCGAAAATAACAAGCGAACGAAACACACGTCTTGCCTACGAAACTGTGCGTCGTAATTTTGCCGTGAGCGACAATTTTCGCGTTGTCAGTGTACTTGTTGCCACTTGGGAAAATGTTGGACATTATCGCGAAAATAATACAGAACAAAATACATTTCAAGTAAGTCGCTTTTAATTGTATACATTTAAATGCCATTTTATTTTTAGTTTTGGAAATTAACAATTTAAATTTAACAAAAAGGTTGCGATCATTTGCGGCGATCAAGATACATTCGTTGAATTTTTGTATCCAAGCAATGGTTTAAATTGGTTGCAAGGTGACCAAGGCGGCGAATCTGGTTTACCTGATATTCGTGCACAAGTTGGTTTCATTGCCGAAGATGGACGATTTTTCACTGTTGTCGGCTCCGGCACGGATAATGTGAGTTGAAAATTGGTTTTCTTTTGCTTCAATGAATTTATAAACGAAAAATCAACAAAACTTAGGCAAAATATTTGAGTGAATTATCAAACCATGGACGACCTGGATCATGGATTTTTCGCGTTGGTCATATTGGTTTTGAAAAAAACATCGAACAACCGGATCAATCACGATTCTTCCAACAAGAAGCACAACATCCACGATCGTGCGCAAGTGGTGGCAAATTAAAATGTCACATTTCAGCCATTTGCCGTGACACCCGATTGAGTTTCGACTGTCAATGTAAACATGGATTCTATGGAAATGGATTCAATTGCATTAAAAATGATGTGCCGTTGCGTGTGGCTGGTCAAATTACCGGAAAAATTAATAATACACCGCTTAAGGCACAACTTCAATCATATGTCGTATTGAGCGATGGACGTACATACACTGCAATCAGCCCATTGGACAATAGTATCGGACAAAGCAGTCAATTGTTGTGGGCTTTTGGCTATGGAATCGGTTGGCTTTTTGCAAAACCATTGGCAAATGATAATGCACCAAATGGATATCAGGTAAATGAAAAGAAAAATCTAGTTTTTCTTCGAAATCCGGAAAACTAAACTTTTTTCATAAATAAAAAAAAGCTCACAGGCGGAAACCTCAATCACACAACCACGATTCGGTTTACAAACGCCGATGGATCAAATAATGAATTATTGATTGTAGAACGATTCACTGGTTTGAATGTTTGGGATCAATTGGCCGTTGAAATTGAAGTCAATGGTAATTTACCCGAAATCGCGTCAAACGCAGTCGTTGCATTGCCAGATACAAGCGATAATTACCAATTTTTGAAGGAAAACCAAATTCAATCGGCTGGTAGTGGAGAAATTACAGTCAATGATCAAACAATCAATTACACTGTCAATCAAGTGGTAAGTTGACTTGTTTCCTTAAAATTCTATATCTTTATCAAAATTATATATTTGCACATCTAACGTACGTATTTATGTTCTGAAAAAAAAAAACAAGATCGATTTTGAAACGTTCAGAGAGCAATCCGGCGAACCTCTGAATACACTAAACACACAACCATTCTTCAATAAAGTGTCCAAGATTACTGCCCAGTATCAAGATAGAGAAGCCGCACTTCGCATTGGTATGATCAATAAAGTGGTACGTAATTCAGAAGTGAATCCATGCACCGATGGAACCGCAACATGCAACCATGAAAACTCCGTATGCGTTCCAGACAAACCAAACGACAGTTACTTGTGCGAATGTAAAAATGGATTCTATTATGATGATGCAATAATTGCGTGTGTCGATATTGATGAATGTGCCACAAATGAAAATATTTGCGATCAAAATGCCGTATGTTTCAATGACTTAGGTGGCTACAGTTGTCGTTGTCAGGATGGCTTCTTTGGCAATGGATACACATGTTATGAACAAGTCACACAGGAAATAACTGAAGAACCAATTCAAAGCGCTTCAACGGCCTATCCAACACCAAACATTCCCGGTTTAGCTCCAGAGCACTGGCTTTGCGATCAATGTTCCGAACATGCTGATTGTATCCGAGGCGTTTGCGTCTGCAAAAATGGATGGAATGGCAATGGCGTTGAATGCGTTTATAATTGTCGTGACGATTCAGTTTGGAATATCGATCGATGTGAACTAATCAATGTAAACTCCGAAGAAGAAGAAGGTAGGTTTTTCATGTCGATCGGAGAAGTAGGCTTTTTCTTATCGTTATTTTCGTTTTCGTTTTCAGCTGAAATAGCTCCGTTTTGTGATGCACACACAGGATGCACTTGCGCAACTGGCTACGAATTGATTGAAACCATCGCTCAAAAGATATGCCGTTTAATTGAAAAAGAAGAAACCTCTACAGAGGACGAAGAAGATAAATGTATGTACTAAAAAAATGCTCAAAAATCCAATTCGAAATGTTGAAATGAATTCTTTTGTTCAGTGCCATGTGATGCAGAAAGTAATTGCCATGAAAACGCTGAATGCAATTGGATCGAGAGCGAATTACGCAACAAATGCGTTTGTAAACCAGGCTACGAAGGCGATGGATATGAATGTGTTGAACGTGAAATTTCGTGCTTATTTGTAGGTTAAATTGATTAATTTCAGAAATAATTACAACTAATTACCGTATATTTAAATGCAGGAAAATATTTGTGATGTAAATGCACAATGTGTGTACGATGAAATTGTCGGAAAGTCGGTGTGCAAATGTAATAAAAAATACGATGGTGATGGAAAATCATGCCAATTAGTACCAGAATGCGCTGTATCCGAAGAATGCACAGAAAATTCGTATTGTTCGAATGGAGTTTGTGTTTGTAACGAGGGCTATGAACGAGATGTCGCAACCGATGTGTATGTAACATTTGAGTGTGAAAAACTCAATTCATTTTTGTTCAATACATTTAATATTCACTTTTGTATTTCCTTTCGATTAAAGTTGTGTACTAAGCGGTTACTGTGGTGGAACTTTCTGTGCCAAGAACGCCGTTTGTTTACTTGACAATATTCAAGGCGTTCAATATTGTTCATGCCCAGAAGGATTCGTTGGCGACGGTTTGACAAGCTGTAAATCCGTTCCACCGCCATGCAACCGTAAGAATAACTGTGGACTGAACGCTCAATGTATCCAGAACGAAAATGGTGCATACGAATGTGCTTGTAATCAAGGATTCTATGGTGACGGTTTCATTTGTATACTTGAAATTAATTGCGCAAATACTCCATCGTTGTGCCATGAAAAAGGCCGTTGTGTGTCCACCAAATCGGGATACCAATGTGTTTGCAATGCAGGTACTTGATTGATTTTTGATATGGGAAGGACGTGAATAAAATCCAATTTTATTACAAAGGTTACATCGGAAATGGTACTTATTGTATTGAGCCAATTCGTCAAGAATCGGCATTTTTATTGCTGAGCCAAGGAGTTGCAATTGTAAAAATTCCATCGGACGGTAATCGTGTCTTCCCAATTGCTATGTCAGGCGTAAGAGAGCAACTGTTTTTTTTTTGAAGATACTGGGAATCAGTAATATATTTAAATTTCGATTACAGATGGCCATCGGTATTGATAAGGACTGTTCAACTGGACGCGCCTATTGGAGTGATATCAGCTCAAAACAAATATTTAGTTCGAGATACGATGGTTCAGATAAAAAGTCATTTATCAGTGAAGGTAATGAAGAATTCGGTTTGCATTTGTCAGTGGTCGGTGAGAGACGAACTAAATTCAAATGCCTTTTCAGATGTTGTATCACCCGAGGGAATTGCTATTGATTGGATTTCTAGACGTATTTACTGGACTGACTCGTCGAAGGATACAATTGAAGTGGCTTCATTAGATGATCCCAAACAAAGATCGGTTGTTGTCAAAGGAAATCTCGTGAATCCGCGAGGCATTGCTGTTGATCCCCATCAAAAGTATGACTTATTTTTATGCATTTGAAAAGTTTTTTTTCTCTACTTACCATACTCTTCTCTCTATCTATTTCAATCTCTCTGCGTCTATTTCTCTCTTTGTCTCTCATAGCAAACTCTATTGGTCTGATTGGGATCGTGAACATCCGAAAATCGAACAATCAGATTTAGATGGAACAAATCGCGTAATTTTATTGGAGGCACCAAAAGTGGTTCTTCCAAATTCGTTGTCGATTTCAAGTCGTACCGGTGAATTATGTTATGCCGATGCGGGTACACAGAAGATTGAGTGCATTGAACCATATCATCGCTCATTACGAACGATTGCCACTAATTTGCAATATCCATTCGGTCTCACCGTAACCGCTGACCGTTTCTACTGGACAGATTGGACAACGTATGTGCTTCAATGCAAATAATTTGTAATTAAAAAGTATTTGTCATTTCGTTGATTTTAAATTTGCAGGAAGAAAATCGAAAGCAGTGATGAGCATGGTAGTCGTTATAGTGGCATTGTAAATCCACTGTTTGGAAATCACAAGATGTACGGAGTGGCAGCTGTAACAAGCGATTGTCCATTGTTCTTCAGTCAATGTCAAATTAACAACGGCGATTGCCCATCGGACAGTATTTGTTTGATAAATCCAAATGCTCCAAATGGACGATTCTGTAAACCAATCAGCACTCAATAGAGATGCTCTCTTTTATCCGACTTCAGTCATACATACATACACACTTTTAATACTTTATCTATATTGAACACATAATTTGATCCGAAAAAAAATCAAGTCAATAAATGCAATAAAAGAACAAAAAAAATAGATGAAGAATAAATAGGTTTTGTTTACAGACAATATTTATTTTAAGATTGCTTACATTTAAGAAATTGGCTAAATGAAATATTCATTCAAAAAGTTATTTGTATTTATCATTTATTCGGAGCTGAAGTGCCAGTCTTGAAATTTGTCTCAAACCGATCCATCCGGCATCACAATCACAAAGTACATTTTTTTTAAGTTTCGTTTTTTTTTTGTATAACATTGAAAATATTAACGTCTGAAATCCCAATTGAGTTCTATCTATTTCAATACGTTTCAATAATATATAATTAACAATATTCTAATGAATAATTTTTTTTCTGGTTGTTGTTATTATCAAAGTGCTGAATATGCTTGATCACAAACAGTATAGAGTAAAAAGATCTTATGCGTGTAGAGTGGCTTTTTTTGCTTCAAACACCTGAGGTGAGATTCATTAGGTCGTTTTCATTCTCAGCCATACACACAACATATATATAAATTCTTAATTGAAATTTTCAAAGCTCGATTGTGTTGAAGTAAGACACTTATTTCCAATTGAATTTGCCTCAATATATATCTTGTAATAAAGACTTGATTGCACCGATTAAAATGTGATTTCAAAATTGAAATCTTTTGAAATTTTTTTTGGACAAATAGATAGATTTTTTTTTTTTGCATTTAATATGCCGCTAAAAACTGTTTTTGTTTTAAACTTTGATTTTAATTTTTTTAAATAATAATATTATATTTTGTACCTTGTGGTATAAACATGTTTTGTAGATTTCGTTGTCATGTAATTCTTCGTATGGGCCATAAAATATCAGCTCACATCTTTTATATATGCCATATATATATATGTGTTTTATGATTGGTTTCGAATAAAAAGTCGGCTTGTATTTTAAGTGGATAAAAGTACCGCTTTTACGGGCTCAAAATACAAATCGTGTTTTTATTCTGGACCATTTATGTATGTATTGTGCATGATAAATTTGTAGTAATGATGTAAAATTGAGAAGACACTTTTAAGCCCATTTGTATTTTGTAATGCATTTTGTATGAGTAATGGACCAAATATTTGTTCTGCGTTGGTGTGTCTTCGTTCTTTCAAATGAGTGAGATTCATTAGAATAATTTGAATCAGTGTCATAATGAGAACAAGCACTTATAACATTTTAAATGACATCTATCAAATATAATTAAATTGCAACAAATAAAAGAGAAGAAAAAAAAAACAGTCACAATCGAACAAATTTATATGTCCTCGCCATTTTCAGCTATTCGATCATGGATAATTTGTAAAAGTTGCGTGAAATTGGGCCGTTCCTTTGGATTGCTGCACCAACATTCCAACAATAACGATTCGTATATGTGCTCTGGACAAAGATTCGGTCTCGCCAATCTGAATTGAACCAAAAAATACGATTAATTCCGTGTAAAAGGTGGCGAAAGAAAAGTTTGAAATATCACTTACCGTTCTCCATTCTCAAGTCTAGTCAATAACTCTTCTGCTTGGAGATCTTTTCCAGGTACTAAAATATTGGAAAATAAATGTTAAAATTATGTTGATTCTTTTTGGCATATTTAAAGATTTCTTACCTAAATTGGGCTCTTGGCCACGTGAGAACATCTCAAATAGTGTTACACCATACGACCATACATCCGATGAATATGAATATTTGTTGCTTTTTAGCACCTCGGGCGCATACCTGCAAAAAAATTCAAATTCAATGTTAACCGAGAATAAAAAAACCACTGTCTTCACATGTGAGTGTAAAAATTGCAGTCTCTCTGTTTTTTACTTACCATTTAATGGGTATTGCTCGTTCGCTTTGGGCAAAATAATATCCATTTGAGTCGGCCACTTGTGCCAATCCAAAATCGGATATTTTCACACATTCATCGCTGTCAACGAGAATATTTCTGGCCGCCAGATCACGATGTACAATCTTTTTGCTAACTAAATACTCCATGCCGTTTGCAATGTCTTTGGCAAATTTGAGCAGTCGTTGTGTGGTCAACAACGGACTTTGTGAACTCAAATACATCAAGAATGAACGATGTCTTACATATTCCATGACAATTAAAATTTGTGGATTGTCAATCCATGTGATAATTTTTACAATATTTGGATGCTTTAAGTTTTGCATGATTTTAATTTCACGTTCAAAATCACGCAGAACATTCGTTTCTGGTATGGATTTCAAACGTTTTATCGCCACCTGTGTGACCGATTCGTCATTCAATTCATTTTCATACTGTCCACGATACACACTGCCATAATGACCATCACCGATTTTCCCTTGATAGATTAACTTTCCACCATCGTCCAATTCGATAATCGATTGCGAATAGTCATGCATTGGACATTCGGATATGATTGTTCGTTCCGATTGTGAGTCTGATATTAACGGTGTGATGTCATTCGCATAACCATTCGAGCCATCACTTATTGTTTCAATCGATGAACCCGATGACAGCGTACTTATTCGATCCGGAGATTCAGTTCCATTTGATGTGCATATATGAGTCTCTTCTGCAAATTTCCAAAAGAAATACCAAAATTAATTGAAATGACTTCATATAAAGAGTAGTATGTGATTTGGTCTTACCAGTTTTTGTTGAATTTATGCTTCCCATAGTCGAATGATTATCGTCTCGAATGAATGGATGTAATGTTTGGTATCTATGCAAATTTTGTTTCTCACCTACATCGTAATGAAGAAATTTGATCAATCAAAAGTTCGTATACTACAAAAAAAAACTATACTTACGTGCAATGATTAATTTAGAGAAAACGGCTTGCGGTGAGAATCGTTTGTCGGGACTTTCGTGCCAACCCTCTCTCATGATATCGTACATATCATCGGGACAATCACGTGGTCTTTGCAGTCGTCGTTTAGATGCATAAAATTCTCTTAATGTTGGTGCTCGACCATGTGAAAATATTTCCCATAATGTTGTTGCATATGCCCATATCTCAGCTGAAAAATCCAACTTGGATTGCTCCATATTTTGATGATACTCGAAGGGAATCCAAGGCAAACTAAAACCAAACAAAAAGCACATGTTTCAATACAGTTTCCAATTTGTCTTAAATTACGTTTTTTCTTACTCGTCAGTTGTGTAGGATTTTCGAAACCCTGGATCGCCCAAACGTACAACTAAAGTGTCTTCATCGTAGCGTGCAACGTGCAGCGATGCACACCGAATTCGCCCATGTATAATATTATTTTCTTGTAAATAATGAAGTGCTCTCGCCAACGTCAAAGATGCTTCGATTAAATTCTTCACTGAAACCTGTAGGTGTGGTCTTTGCAAAAATTCGTCGAGAGATCCTAGACGCGTCGACTCCATCACAAGTGTATGTGGTGACGTCAATGTAAACCCATACATTTTCAGCAACTCCGGTGAGAATAAATTGCCCCACTTTTCCGCCAAACGTAAAAACTCCTTTCGAATTAAATAGAAGGAAAAGCACGCAATTTAATTTAATACGAAATAAGAAAAATATTTGCTATAACATCCACTTACCGTCAAGTGTCTCTCAGAATTCAGTACTTTCAATGTAACGTCCAATTTTTTATCTTCGGGCAAGATCCATTCAGCTCGCATTTGTGTAATTATGCCATTTTCAATTACTTTTTGTGAATCTGAATTGGATGCGGAGAGAAAATGTGTGTGAGTGTGTATGTTGAAATGTAACCATTTCATCATATTTAAATTTATGTAAAATTCTTACTTTGATATTTTCGAAAGTCTTTAACCGGATGGAATAATTGTGCCCGCTTTTTACGTAGCTCATTTTCACTGTGCTCGTTGATCGATTGCTTTGCCGTCACTTGGAATGGTGGCGAACACAGAAGCAGAGATGTTGATTTGTCTGAAAATATTCAAATTTATCGAATTTATTTTTGTCTGTTGAAATAAACTTCGGAAATGATTATGGCATTGATAATGAGAACTACTTACCATATTCAGAGGGTGCTAGCCGCAATTTTTGTTTCGATTGAGTTTTTAAACTTTTTGCTAATTCAGTGAGATTGTTAAATGCCTTGATTGTGCCTTCGTGCGAATGTAAATGCCACATGTCATACTTTTGCGTTATTTTACATGTTTCAATGTGATTTCTATTAAAGATATATTCATAATTGAAATGAATTAATTTAAAGTGCAATGACGTTCAAATTGTACGTATTTGAATGGCTTGACGCCAATAATTCTGTAAAACGTGCCACAACAGAAACTTTAAAAAAATAGATACGTATCATAGATGATGACGCAAATTTTTTTAGAGGGGGGTGATGGCAAAATTCTGTAGGCAGTCCATGGAAAAATCCATGGGGGTCCCTGACGATGTCGAAAATTTGTAGGAAATGAGGATAAAATCGTTTTTTTTTGCTCTTCACTTTTTTGGCGAAAATCCCTAGCAAATCGAAAGAATTTTCTCGGTCGAAAAAAGTGAAAAGCAAAAAAAGGTCCTCATTTCAAAATCTGTTCAGGGTTCCTAAAAGTATTTTAAGGGGGGGGGTAATCCGAACCCTAGGAACCCTCGTCATCACCTATGGATACGTATTGGCCTCTAAAGAGTATTAGAGAGTGAGTTTATTCAATTCCTCGAAGGATTTGAATATAAGCATATAATGAACTTGAAGCACTTAGCTGAGATTACACTTTTTTTGTAGCGTAAACACAGAATGTATTAAATGTATATATATATGAACATATTTTGGATACCATTTGGCAATTTGTCAATTGTAAAACAGATCAATTTATATGGATTGTATGCATACACAGTTTTATTTACACAAAATCCATATGAAGCGGATTGTTTTCACAATGCATATTCTCCAAAATATACACATTTATAGACACAGCACAGAAAATCATAATATTTTAATAATAATATGTCGGTGAGTATATAAGTGTAATTAAACTTACGGTTTAACAACGATGTCAATGTAATAATTCTCATAAATCTTTTCACATTGTCGAATAATGTACGATCCAGACGAACATTGTCGATTCTGAAGTTTTGTGTATGAATATTCACCGCCGATTGGGCCGTGACATTTTAAGTCTTTTAACGTTTGCAATGTTGGCGAATAAAGTTCCCGACACAGATCCACTGTCCATTTCACCATCAATCTGTAATGATAATTGATATTGATTATAACGAGGAATAATAAATTGGTATCATGTTGACTTTGACGACTGGAACTCAAAATGTTGAAAAAATATAATTACCTATAGTATGTGGCAAGACAGCTAACAAAAGATTCTCGATTTTGTTGATCATTGATGAGAATAGAAAATCCAGCTGGACAGTCTCGTATCTCAAGCTTAACCACTTGTCGATCGATGATTATTGCAAAAATATCATCAATTTTGGCAACATGCCTCCAAATCTTTTTATACGGATAATAAACACTTAGTCCAGGCCGTTCGCAATGAAATGGTGAAAATTCCACATCAACGGTACATGTTCCGCCAACAAAGTTATCTTCAGGTAAATATGGCACTATTCCAGAGAACTTCTCCATTAGATAATGTGGAACTAGGGTGTTTATCGATTCCAGATACGTACTCTTGACATAGCTAAAGTGAGACACGAAAAATTAATTTAAAATTTGCCACACTCAAACTAGAGATGAGAAGAAGATAAAAACAAATCAGTAATACTCACTAAGAGTCGTGATCCATATTTTTAATGTTTCTCAATTCCTTTGAGATGGTTTGTTTGATGAATAGTCTATGTTTGACGATGTGTTTTTTAGGTAAGTAATTTTCATAATGTTTTTCGAGTTCATCCACCGATAGTCCATGTTCCAGCATTTCAATGTACATACTCGTAACGGCCAAACCGACCACTTTTTCTTTGTGCTTTGGATATTTCAATTCGGGTATTGAATCGTTGATCAGATCATATTTAACTTGATGAAAGAAATAGTTGTACGCAATTTTGTCCATTTTTTTAAACTCTGACAATTTTGGCACTTGATGTCGCAGTCGAAATTCATACTTTTCATTTGCCTGTACGGTACGACATCCGGGCAAAAAATTCGTTGTGCCTTTAATGCGTAGCGAAAATAGAAGATTTGATATCGGTTTGATCCCCAGATCTCTGCACAATTCACGGCAAACCGCTTCACATGTATCGTCCACACCAAATGTTATTTCTCTGTATTCTTTGCTTGTGTAAAGCAACACGGAAAATGTTTGTAATGTCATTTTTGTGCTTGTATTTTTGTTGTTTTTTATCGCGCGATTTTTTATCGTTTCCAACGATAACGACAGCGACGTTGTGTGGGCAAAAATAGCACCCAGTTTGTCTTGAAAAAATTACTATTCGACTATTTTTATGCAGCACGTTACCACAGATGATAACAGCAGAGCTTCTAAATGTTGTGATGTTGTCTCATTGAGATGTGAACAGAAACAGAAGAAATGCAACCAACAAACACGTTCATCTAGTATGTTAAGAAGGGAGAGAAAAGGGTTCTTTTAATATATTCCAGGTTAAAAAAAAAATTCTTGATGAATATTAACATAATATCTTTACGGCAATCATAGAGGCTTAATTACTTTCGTCGAAATAAGTAAATGCTTGAAATAACAGTGAGCGACGACTAACATTTTACACCTCCACTATGCGGATAATCCATGGTATTTTTTTAATACTATTGATTACACATATAAATTGCAATTTTTAATTGTTATATTGTAGCTGTTATGATGATAAAGGCGCACAAGTGAAAAAAAAATAATAATATACGCAATTAGAATAAACTCCTCTACCAAGCCCAACGATTATTGTATATATTGTAAATTTTATCCATGGATTTAATGAGTTTTACCAACAATCATTTAAACAATATTATAACAAAATAATTTCCACATTTCAAAAATAATTTCCAGGAATGAAAAACGAGAGAAAATCATTCGTCCGCATAACAAAATTTTCAGTCATTACATTTTGAATAAGTAATACAATGAATCTACTTCTAATTGGCGATACTTGGAATGGATTACAAATATAAAGTGAGAACAGGGAAAACTTGTTGAATTTTTGATGACTTGTTAAGTACCTCAATGAAATGGTAAAATTGATATCGAAAAAAAAGGCTCGCTTTATAAGTAATTTTTTTTCATGCAAACAACGACTCCAGTATTAACTGACATTAAAATAAAAACATTTGTTTTGAACATCGCACGAGAGCACTTTTTTCTTCTTCATTATTTATTTTGGTATTCAATTGATTTTTTGTCATGTTCAGAATATTTTATTTCGGCATATGTCGAATATCGTCGAAAATGTTTAAAATTCACTAAAAATACCACATTTGAATATGATGAAAAATGCATCAATTTTACCTCGGTTCATTAAAGTTGCATTTTTCCGATGTTTTCGTTTGGTTTTTTTTTTTTTTATATATACAACAACAACTGCGACGTGAGCGTTTCAATTGAACGCCACACAAAATTCTTTGGAAACACGATTTCGTATTTACAACACTTATAAACCGTCCTTTGTATTTACACTGCGCCGAAACTCACGATATTTAATTTTTGTTAAATGATTCTACACTTTAATTGTCGACGCTGAGGTTTGTGTCAAAATACGTTTTTAGATGAAAATAAATCGTCCATCTTTTATTTGATGTGTTATCGCAAGACTCTTTTTTTACATTTTCCTTCTATCTTTTTTTTTCTACTCTCGTTATGTGTACGAGGCAAGACGTAAGTATAATAAGTGCGAGAGTTGTATGTCTCTTGGGCACTGAATGAATGTAGCTATTTAGTGTCAACATTCACATACAGCATACATACACACATACGCTTTGCAGCAACAGCTTTGTTTGCTTTTAGATATAGATGTATCGTTGGTGTTCGGCATTCTTCGGAATAATGTGTGCGTGCGACCATACACAACTGACATTTTGTTGTAGGTGTGTGCGGGTGGGTATGTATTTGGTTCATTTGTGTTGTATTAAAGACATGCTGACATTCAGCACATTGGTACGACCAAATGCGAAATACATTGAAAACAATGGTAATTGAAAATAATAAACATTTCTTAATTTGCATGTATATGAAAGTACAGTTTTTTTTATTGTTATATTCATAAACTTTTCTTCGAAGCGCTTCGAAGTGATTTATTTTTATTTTAATTGTATCAAACAATGGATACAGTTTTTTCTTGTCATGCAAACTAGAGCTGGATATGAGCACAAATTGATGGTAAATCATTTGAAATTAACTTTATCTCTCGGCACAACACATTTCTGAATTCAAAAAGCGAACGTTCTTGCTTCTCGTGGTCGTATTTCTGAGAAAGGTAAATTGTTTTAGAATGTTTGACCTTCGGCTAGATATCGAAAGTAAAATGCTTACGTGATTGTAGATGATTGTAGGGACAAATGCTAATAGTTCACGTGGTGCAGCTAATTGTTTGGTTTTTCTCTCGGCTTCCAATTGCAATTCTGTTCCCAAATCACTTGAATAACAACTGACCACATCATCGTATGGCAATCCAGCCTGTGTCGAACACTAATTTTGATACAATTGACAGAAAATTAATTATTATTAAACGTTTAGCAGAGATTCTATTTCATGTTTGAAACAATTTTACCGCATCACTGCCGTCGGAACCATAACTCATTTGGCATGTAACGAACTCAACTTGCTGAGCTTGGGTTGTTGATGACCGTAGTCCGCACGAGTGAATTTTGTTACCCGAACACTCATCAGGACCATGTTGACATGTGAATCCAACGCCATGACCTTGAGTTAAACTCTGAAATGACCATTATCGTACCATAGAAGACAACAAATTATTTTGAACTATCGTTTTTTTTAAGTTTCAAGTATTTTTGAAATTAAATAAAATCTGTATTCAAATAAAAAAAACTAAATGTTTAAAATAAAAAATGTTTGAAAAAAAAACATTGTTCCTCAAAAAAACTTGTAGGAACTTCATAGTAAATACAAAATGAAGCGAAACGATAAAAACACTGAATAGCTTGTTCACGCAAAAATAAAATAAAAGCCGCTCTGAGTGTACGCACCTTTGATTTGCCGAACGGAACGAATTCAATATCCACATATGGTTCAAAATTACGATAGTTTGGTTCCAATTGATTTTTTATAAAACGTATACTATCGGGGCATAGTGATTCGTAGAATATTGTGACGTGCACCTATAAAAAAAATTCAAAGTCAAAAACATGTATTTTAAAAAAAAGACACACTCAGATTAAAAATGTCACGTCGTTTCACCTTGTATTGTCCGAAAACTTCGGGTGAGAATAAAAATATAGCAAAAACAATTAAAACGTTTTGTTTCATTGCACTGAATAATAAATCAAATGAAAAAAGGTAAAACAAATTGTTGAATGCACTATGTTGATCAGTAAAATTATGTTAAGTTCAACTGGTTCGATTGAAGAAAATCAATTTACTTTTAATGAGTTTCTCTAATGATGTAAATTTTTAACAGAAAAAAAGATCTACAAGAGAATCAGTTGTATGCGCACGAATGAGGTGTAGTTTCACATGCGATTAAAGCATAGTTCGCGTTTCACATTTGTTTATAACAAAAAATACAACATTGAAAATTCATCTCCCACCTTTCGTGTTTCGTTGGCGCTCAAAAACTAGTTTTATGTCTCTCTATAAGCGAAATCAATAACCTTACAGAGAGAGTCTTGTCGAACCGCTTTAGTGAATTATAATTTAAACAATTGGTAATAAACAGGTCATTTACTTGCAGCGTTTTATAAATAATGTGATAAGATCTGATAACATAACAATAAGTGTCAAAAATGCATTTCTGATCATATTTTTCCAGATTTTTGTGTTTTTTTTAACATTCCTCGGTGTTTACCAAGTTTAATGAAATTATCAATAAAAATTATGATCACAACAACAAAAACATTGATGTGCTCGTTAAGCGGTTCTATATGACACATTTTGTTTATTTAATCGATGACGTAAAATCGAATCATTGCAATGGATTTGCGTGTTATGATTTAATCATTTAAACGTTAAAAAGCTTATGATTTACAGCTCCATGATGTTGTTTGTATAAAATAACCTAGAGAGAAGGTCAGGGTTCAATTGAATCATTGCCCATTTCGTTTTTCCTTTTTATTATCATAGTACGTTCCTCTTCCGATCGCCATTTCTTTAATCTAGTTCACATGCATGTTTTTATTCATATGATAACCCCTACGCTACTTATTTATTTAAGAAAATTGCACGATCATCATTACAATTATGATTCATCGTTGGCTCTTCGTTGGTGATACGAACAAGATAATGAATGAAATAAATAGATTGACGATGCCGTATAATTGTTTAGTTTTCAACAAGAACTTTCCGTGCAACAACATTTTGCAACACAAAAACCATGGCACCAATCGCAACATTGAGCTGTAAAGAATCATTTACCATCTCGCACTACCTCAACAGGTTTGTATACGATGAACGCAAGTAATTGAAAGGTGATGTCAATAAATCAAACTGCTTTTTTGTTTGTTCTTAAAGTCCGCACCTGAGTAATACAGCAAATAAAAAGGTCTACGGAGAATGTGCAAACCCAGCGGTACATTCTCATCAATATACAATTGAAGTGATCACTCGTGGCACGGTCGATACAAGCATTGGCACGGTTATGAGTTTATCGGATTTAAAATCACTGCTCCGAACAACCGTTGCCAATCAATTGAACAGAAAAAATCTTGACTATGATATCAACTTTTTTAGAACAGTAGTAAGTAATTATTCACAATATGTAATCAATCTTCATAAAAAAGACATGTTTAATGAAGACAATTATAATTAACAATGTAAAACAACATAGACTACTGAATTAATTCTCCTCTACAGCCGAGCACCATTGAAAACTTGGCAATTTTCATTTGGCAGGCGATGAAACAAGAAATGTCCGAACCAGAACTGCTGTACGAAGTAAAATTGACTGATAACGAAGAAAATTGTGTAATTTACAATGGAAGTGGTGGTCATGTACAACGCAACGGTCAGATGAACCTTACATCAGACACAGATTGAACTATAATTCATCAAAATTTAACATCAAATGATGAAAATGTGTGAAATCTAACACTCTTTAAAAAAAAAAAAAAAATCAAAATGTTTTTGCAAGTCGCTCAACATTTTTTTTACATCTGTAAACCAAATTGACGTCAGGCACGTAACGAAAGTTACACAAAAGCGATGCGATAATAGAAGAAAACGAATAATATGATAAAAGTGTAAACATTTCAATTTTGAATAAATAAATATCCGAAAATATCAACACAAGCCTTTGTTTATCCATTTTTTTTGTCTTCTGTTTAAATGAATCAAAGACTCAGAAGAAAAAGACCCATTCATTGCTAAAAAAAAGTACCCAACCGATAAGAAGTGTTAGATAAAATATTCGTTGCAATTCAAATAATTTTGAGTGCGAGAATATTCCAAATTGGATTATGGTTAAGTATTCAGCTGTACAAGTAGTCTCTGTTGGTGTATTTCCATTGGAAGAAATGTCAAATGTATTTGACATTTGGAATAGTTTCCCGCTCAGTAATTTCGCGGAGCACCAAAACGCATATTTCCAACGAATCAAGCATTTTTAAGGGTTTGTTTTACATTTTCTGCATAGAAATTCTCAAAACTCTCTCTCAGTCAGAGTCTATTGCAAAAATATTGTGAACATTTCAAAATAAATGTAATTTATTACATTTAAAAACGAATTCAATTCAAATGAATATTGTGTACGCTGAATGGCGCTGTCAGTGGCTTGTGTTAAATATGATATGACGTTCAGTGTCGAATCAAAGATGGCATCCATTTGATGTACACTATACTAGCATTAAATAGGATTTATTATTTTTTTGAAATTTTCACAATCTCATTCGAAACGATTTGTATTATTAGTTTTAATTTATTTCAATTAAAGGTAGAGGAGAAAACATCGATTGGTGTGTTTTTTTAGACTTAGACCGATTTCAACTAGCGACAAATAGTTTGGCGTGAAAACAAATTGCAGTAAATAAAAAAACGAAAGAAAGAAAGAAAAGTGCACCGCATTCTGTAAAAGTATCTATTTGCTAACAAGAAGAAATAAATGTATTCGAATTAGACATTGGCGAATATTGGCTATTGCATTTTAGCGTCATGATTGTACAAGAACCCGTGCAGGTAATGTGTAATTCGAAATTAAACCAAATATGTGCATCAATAAATTGCATTTTGTTTTTTGTTATATATAATGCAAAGATTTTCGTAATACGATGTGTCGAAACGAACAAAAGACCATGGCGACAAAATCGATTTTATATGACGAACAAACGAAACAC